>NW_013667880.1:95130-100696 GCF_000517525.1 Limulus polyphemus | reverse complement strand
GTGAAAGACTTGTAATATTCACTGAAAGACTGCCAACTTTTGTGAAGATATACCCAATATATTGAGAATTATAAGTTTTAATTTATAAAGACTTTAAAATGAGTACAAAAGGTCATGTGACTTGGTCAAAGTTACCAACCCCATGTCGAGAGTGTTAAGGTATTTAAACAGACAGTGAATATTCAAAGCTCATTTGGGGTCTTAATAGCAGAAGATGAAAAAAAGTTAAAAAATGAAGAATATATATGGCTAAAATGTGCTTTATTAATTATAAATTCATACCTTGACAGCTAACTAATTGCTTCAATAGAGGAAATTACACTTACTTCTTTTTATTTTTCCTTTTTTCAGCTTTGTCACTTTCCTTTGGCTCTTCTCTAGCAAAACAAAAAGTTGAGAACTTTACATCTACAAACTACACTATAGGAATAAAATAGTAAAACAGCTGGTAAAATAAGTAACATGTATGTATAACATTTTTTACAAACTTTACCAAGTACTTCCTCTTGGGTTCTTTTTAATAATACATTAATGTTTCAACTTTTTATCTAATCGGACTTCAAGGTTTTCTAAAGAAATAAAGAAACACAGTTGTCATAAAGGACAAGTAATACTGAAAAACCTGATCCCCCTCAAAAGAAAGAAGAACCAGCCCCCAGAATAAATGAAACAAAAAGCTGTTTACTGAAGCATAATGTATATTATTAAAGTAACATAAAACTGGATAAACCTCATAAGTTTCCAATGGTACTGCAAGGAATAAAATGGCTTCTAAACACAATTACCAAATGTAACACAATGAATCTAGTAGAAAGAACATAAATTCCAAAACTACAGACATGATTTTTCAAGATTATATTTAGAAGTTAACATTTTTCCTTACCTGAAAATGTATTTCTGGTAGGTACTCGCCTCTTCACACACAATAGCTAGATTCTTTCATGCATCTGCCTATGACATTTGCATACCACTAGCATTGAACTACCTCTCACCCATGCTTAACATAAACTGTGCTAATGCATGATGACATCATCATGTGATGATAGCCCTCCACCAATAGGAATGCATAGTAGTTCTCCCCCTAACTACTTGCATTCAAAATAACTTCATTCTTAGATGAGAAAAGAAGTCCATCAGAAGTAGGGAGAACAGGTGAGACGATGTGTAGAGTATCTATTGGAAATAAATTCTCAGGTAAGGAAAATGTTAACTTCCAAGATGATACCTTCACACACAGAGTAGCTAGAATCCCACAATGAAATGGTAGAGTGACAGGTACAAACATTACATCTATATCAGCTTGCTTCAAAAAGCAGACAAAGGTAAAGATCATGGATTGTGAAACCTGATGACACCCCCCATGGATGAATGCATCTTGTCTCAACCAGATTATACTCGTTGCCTGAAAATAAAAAGAAGGCAAAAAAGCCCCAAGTGTCATAAGGATGGGCAGAATTTTAGCATGACCACACAAACAGCTGAACATAAGTGGTCAGCGAGCCAAGAAATGTATTGTGGACAGACAGAGACGAAAGCAACAAACCCAGCTGGCTACAGGAGGGCACATTATCTGTTTGAAGAATGACCCTCACTATGCAGACAGTGCCACCACTGCTCTACTCCCACATCGTTCTGTACACAATCAGTGAGGAATTCTCCAAGGTCCACCACCCCTGCAGCTAGGAATTGGTAAGAGACAAAACTCTCCCATGCTCCACTTGAAGAAGGGAGAAGTATTTCCATGGGGAGACTCAGAGATGTGCCCGGATACCCATCAGATGGTCGCTGGAGTGGTCTTTTGCTGGAGACAGAACAATGGGTAACCACAAAACTCTATTTCTAAAAGCCAGCAAGCACAAGCCAAAAAAAGTGGGCAAAAACACCTCTCTGGTTCACCTTTTTCCATGATAGTTCATGGAATAGGTACATTCTAGTTCGGTCAATAAATTGAATATATATATATATATATATATATAACTAAAAAAAAAGATTACAAAAAACAAAGAATAGTGTGAAGTTAACACAGCATATCCATACCTTTGTTGAAAGATAATTAATTGTAATATTATGTAGAAAATAAAAGAAAATAGAAACAACGCAGCTACAAAACAAACACCTGGGCACACACCATAAGGTGGGTAGTTATGTAATGTGCACTGGTTTTTGAGGTACTAGCGGAAGTAAGACACTAATTGCGTTAGGGTACAACGTCTATCCAGTTTAACCTCAGTTGACAGTTAACCAGGTGATGACCAGGTCCACCCGGAAAAGCACATCCAAAAGATGTAGAAGATATGCAAGAGAACAAAAAAGGTGACAAATCAAATGCAAAGAACATGGAAATAGTCAGTGAGCATCCACTTCTCAAGATGAACATGTCAATAGATAGTGTGATAGTTGCTGACAAGAAGAGTGATGAACAAGAATTCTGGTAGAGGGAAAACAAGAAAAAAAAGGGGAAGGCCTAGAATTCAGAATGAAAAGATGGGATAGAGACTGACCTAGATGGATTGAAAAGGCAAGGTCAAGAAAGGGGAAAAAACCTGGAAAGATAGCAAGGACAGAAGTCATAATATCTGACTAAGTAAACAGAGGGCACCACTGAAGACATTTGGGTAATGAAAGGGAGTCGGATGAATGAGTACACAAGAAGATGGAAGGGATACACTAAAGATGAACGTAACCCAACCCAACAAGTCCCAAAAGCAGGGAGAGAAACAGCAGAAGAAGTGGAAGAAGCCAAACAGAGAAGTGAACAAATGTCTACAGAAGCCATCAGAAACATTAAGAAGTGCCTCAGATAAAAGGAGGAGGTAGGAAATGGGATACAGAAGGAGAGAGAAAGACAAAAAAATTTGAAATAGGGAAATTAGAAAGATAAATAAAAGGAAAAAGACTTGATCCTCAAGCTATCCCAAAGAATTGGGAAAAGGAAAGAAAGAAAGAAAGCCTACAAATCAGGATAAATGTGAGGGGGGCAAGGCATTCAGACACAAGAAAGTTGCTAGTACATAAAGGAAACAGTATAAAATATAATAACTAGCATGAAGATTCAAATGTGAAATTAGGTGGAAGATGCCTCAAGACTAGTGGCATGGAAATATCTTTGGCAGATGCACACAGAGGAAGATAACTAATCTGTGTGTCAAGGTGAGTTATCATCTTCAAATACTATATTATGTTTATACTTATATAATATACAATATTTATAAGCTAAAAACAGTGTATTCTGTCATTTTGTTGCTTTGTTTCTTTGCTTTACAAGTTAAACACTACATTCTATCAATACATTGTGGTACTTTGTTACCTAAACACTATTCTGTCACTGAGTTGTTTTTCTTTACAAGCTAAACATTGTATTATGGTACTTTATAAGTTAAACTATATTCTATCTCTGTGTTATGTAGCTTTATAAGTTAAATGCTCTTCTATCAATGTGTTGAGTAGCTCTATGAGTTAAACACTATATCCTATCCATATTTTGTAGTACTTTGTAAGTTAAATACTTTCTTTTGTTGTGACACTATAAGGTACAACATTTTGTGATAATCACATTCTTTTATCACTGTGTTGTATCACTTTATACACTAAAGACTATTCTATTACTGCACTGATTCTTTATGAGCTAAACACTGTATTCTATCATTGTACTGCATTTGAGATACATTGGAAATAATGAATATCATTTGTTAGTAGATTCAATCACTTGACAAGTACAGATTTTGTCCAATACTATATTGTAACATACCTAACAAACTTGTAATACAAACTAACATTGTAATTTACAATATAGTATTGGACAAAATCTGTACTTGTCAAGTGTAATACAAACTAACATTGTAATCAGTTAGTTAGGTATGTTACAATATAGTATTGGACAAAATCTGTACTTGTCAAGGTATTGGACAAAATCTGTACTTGTCAAGTGTAGTACAAACTAACATTGTAATCAGTTAGTTAGGTATGTACATTGTAACATACCTAACTGACTGATTACAATGTTAGTTTGTATTTCACTTTAAAAGTACAGGTTTTGTTCAATACTATCTTGTAATATATCTTCCAAACTGATATTTTACAATATTATCTTCTATTATACTTCACAAGTACAAATGCTGAATGATACTACATTGTATTACACTTGACAATTAGGTATTTAAAACAAGCGTAGCTACCTGTAGACTTCTGGTTCAGCCGTGGGAGGTGCAGATGGTGGTGGAACTCTAGGTGTCATCAACAATTTCCTGAAGTCATCATTTGTCATGGGATGGCTGCTAGTTCATACAAAAATAGAAAGTTTATAATTTGTATTGCTTAGTATATGTATCTATGACTTCATCTATACCTTCTAAAGTTATCTAGTTTCTAACTGAAGAAAGCGACACAGCCAAAAGTTCCTATATCTTAACCTATATTAAAATACTCAATGATAAATATTTTTACGTCTCTGGTCGTTTGTTAATTTCCAGTATAAATTCTTCTCGAGGAACTTTAGCGATACAACTCCTTTCTTAAATAAAACTAGTTAATTCTTTCTCAATACAACTTTGCAATACATAGAATTTCCATGGTCACTTTAACTTAAACACATGCTATAATTCACAACGATTCATGCACTTTACTCACGGTCACTATTGCTCACTTGACTCAATTATCTGTCTCTATATCTGTCTATATGCCATTATTTATGCCGTCACTTTTTATCTTCGCTTTATTTCCCGAGCTAATATACTAAAATAGAGGGCGCCTAGAAAAGAATAGAGTTGCCAGGAAAAGTCATGATCCTTCTAGAAACTCATGAAGAGTTACCAGCATCACGTGACTTCCACTGTCGTAACATTATCCCTTCCTTAGTATTGTTCGTCCCAAACAATAGCCACTTACATTAAACCAATAGATAATTAACAATAACTTAATTAAATGTAGAGAATTCACAAACACAAAAATGGAAATTAAACAAAGTCTCTTAATTTTACAGGACATTTCTTCTTTCGTACTGGTCTCCGTCTCGTTGGCTTCTGCTTCACGTGGGATTCATCTGCTCCATCAAGAAATGTCCCATTATCGGTAACAGTCACATCAGTGGTAGTAACTTCATTAAGGGCTTCACTGTTTCCCTTCTCACAACCCAGTAGAGTTTCTTCTTCGATAGTGGCTTTTTCAGATGACACGTCTTCAGCAGTGTCATTTGTTCTGTTGTTCATTTAGTTCCAACTGAAATGTCCTGGACCGTGATAACGCCAAAGCCTGTTGGCATGTACCACCTTTGGATTACCTCGCCGACCACATTTTATTCGGAAAGTCACGTCTGAAATACGATCCACTATGTCATATGGGCCTTCCCATGGAGAAGACAACTTAGCAGACTTCCATTTGGTCTTCCTAGGATTATACAACCACACCTTGTCTCCTGTTACAAAGCTGACTTCAGTAGATCTCTTATCATAACATAGCTTCATCGAATCAGCAGACGTTTTCAAGTCTGAACACACTTGATGGTGAATATCATCCATCCTTTCCGATAACACTTTCACAAACTCTGACACATTTTCAGGCAACTCCTCAT
>NW_013667880.1:84322-94260 GCF_000517525.1 Limulus polyphemus | reverse complement strand
TATATAATGTTGATCATTAATTATTTTAACATATTTAAAGTATGTTAAAAATTTTCCTTGAATTTCATCCATTCCTGTATCTTAAATAACACTCACTTTTCATGTGCAAGTATTTTCCATATTTAAAAAATTAATTTATGTTCAGAGTCCACTCTTATTTATACAGGCTGAAAACAAAAAAGCTGTTTCATCTAGTGGGAAGTAAATACAGTAATATTTTTTGTTTATATCTGATACACCATGACATGATTTTTAGGAGAATGTAACACTGAGGAAACCCCACTCTAAATATTTAATGAGAAAAAAAGAAATTGAATGTAAGTAAAATCCAACTCCATTATCAAGATTGGTTTGACCTCAATATCTTATGAGGATGAAAACTAATGCAATTTGCAAGTTTGCAAGTTCTGCTGATTGGCCTATTATGTTCGCAAACTCTGCTGATTGGCCTGTTATGTTTTCAAGCTCTGTTGATTGGTCTGTTACATTTGCAGCAACCATGTCCATTTACTTCATAGTTTTGAGGAACTGGCAAACATTCAGAATGCTGCTTTTATTTAATTTCAGTATTTATCTTTCCAGAATATTTACAAAATATACTTGTGCAGAAAATGTGTTATTCTTGGAAGTTTGTTTGTAGTTAAGCACAAAGCTATACAATGAGCTATCAGTACTGTGCCAACCAAGAGTATCATAACCCAGTTTTTAGCGTTACAAGTCTACAGACATTCCACTGAGCCAATAGGGTGAGGCATGTGTTATTCCAATAGCTGATATACACCATGCTGGAAAAGCACATATTTTGAAGGATTTTAACTCACTGAAAATGCTAATAAAATACAATCATTTCATACACAATACACTTTTTAAACTAATATATCTTGTTATTAATAGATTTGCAATGCATAATACTAACATCTAAGTTTGAGATACTTCTCTACCAACTTAAACCAGAGTGACAAGTAATGTATTAACAACTTCATTCATTTCCTGTATTGACTACTTACATGTCAGCTTCTTCTGCACGTCGCAAGTCCAAGCCTGCTGGAGGGAGAGGATTGGAAAATGGTTCATTGTCCCCTGTTGATATAATAAAATGCATCTAAATGACTGTTCTTACTCTTTAGAACTAAGTATAATGTGATTATTCTTATTTTTACATTTATGTTCAATATCTCCTGCTATACACATAAATGTCCTTTCTTTCTGTTTGTATACAGTATTATCGCACAGTTTAATGCTAATTTGGAATTCATACTGGTGTGTAGAAAGAATATTTTCTCAAAATTTATATTCCTTTAGACAATCTCGTATAAAATTCAATAACATATCAGCATCTAGTAAAATAATTTCTCATGTTACAATTTTGGGAATATATACACAACAAATTCAATTCCATTATGTAAAATATTCTACAAGAAGATTTTTTAAATCTACAATAACAATTAATAGTAATTAATAACATGCAAACCACAAAAGCTTCTAGGGCCACTCTACCTTAGGTCATCAGTTGGCTATCCTCACTGTTAGTAGTGTTTTAGGCCTATGCAGGGTTCAGTAAAATTAAAATGTTTTATTTCTGTTCAGTTATGTAAAACTTGAGATAATGAATTGAAAATATAATGTGAGATGAAATTCCTTCATTTTTTGCTAAGAACATTTATTTTCATACACTGTCATTCATTCAGCTTTCTTTTGACTTTGTTTATGCATGCCAGTAAGCATTCTGTCAGTGTTAAATGTTAAAAAAGTAATATTAATTTCAGTGTCATTACAAAATGACCAACACTATTTTTAATTAAATTTTGTTCAATTTAATCAATTAGTTTTACATCTCATGAAGTAATCAACTAATCAAAACTAGTGATTTAGATTTTAACTATTTTTGATTATTTCAACTACCCAGTAACTGAAATATTGCCATTATAATTTCTTCTTACTATTTTTTTGATTAGTTAAGTGTTTTAGCTAACATGACATATGGTTAGCAGTGTTCCCCATTACTATTTGCATAAGGGGGTACACTGTACCCTCAATGACCATTTTTTGAGTGTACAAACAAAAAGTTGGGGTACAGTTGTATGTATAACTGTATTGAATTAGTTTTAATCAATCAGACATGTAGCATTAATTGTAGTAGATAAAACTAATGTTGTTTGTTGAGGTCAAATGTTTACTTGGTATACAACACTAAACAGTTTGTAATTCAAATGTTGCTGAAGTACTATTTCTTTTAATTTATATTCCCTCATATTAATCTATAGCAATTTGATAAACCATTTGAATTCTACATGCCTTTTAATTTAGAACTTTTTGAACTTACTATATTTACCAGATGAACATGTCATTATCACATTAAAAACTGACCTAGTCGAAGCAGCTTCCAAATATTTCAAAAGTTCTATGGGCTCAGAAATAGGCTGTGAATTATCATTAGTATTTCTAAAATAACTGTCAGTGGGTTTAACATCTTCACATCACTTTTTTATCTTCACTCATCATTGGGAGGGATCATACCATCCACTACTGCTCATTGATTATATTCTCATGAGCAGCAAAACAACTTCAGAAACTATCGAAGTCACCACAATGGTTCCCTGGCTTAGTGAATCAATCAGCTTGTTGAGATCACAACTTATGAACTGACCTTATATTCACAAAAGTGTAGCATAATCACCTAGACACCTGTTGACTATAAACAGGGTGGAATGCTTAAAATTACAGCACTACACAAATGCAGTTTTACAAACATCTTTGGCTACTGATATTTCTAGAAGTGTGAAAGTACATGAATAATATTCCTCTTACATAATGACTAATTTATGTGTGTGCAACTTATGTATAGATACAAGTTTGTTTCACCCAAACTATTTTTATACATGATTTGAGGATATCAGGTTTGAACTGCTAGCTAACATTTTTATAGGTCATTGACTAGAAAAGAGTATTAGAAGATTCAAAGTTGGCTAATATTTAAATACGGTGATAAACATTGTCCAGGCAATTATACTTATAGGCCAGTTAGTCTTACATCAGTTAGTTGATTAAAGATGCATTGCACAGTCACTTAAAGCAGTTTGATATAGTGTCAAAGAGCCAGCATGGTTTCACTTAGGGAAAGTCTTGTTTAACAAATCTTCTGACATTCTTTGAGGATGTTACTGCAAAAGTTGATAAAGAAAATACTGTGGATTTGGTTTACCTTGATTTTCAGAAAATATTTGATAAGGTGCCTCACAAAAGACTTGTTACAGAAATTAAATTTGTGAGTGTGGGGGAAAATGTTATTAAATTAGATAGAAAATTGGCTGGAGAGTAGAAAGCAGAGATTAGTAATAAATGGAGTTAGATCTGACTGGATCACAGGAACAAGAGGCGTGCCTCGGGGCTTTGTGCTGGGTCCTCTGCTGTTTGTGATTTATATTAATGATATTGACTCTGGAATAACTAACAAAATTTTAAAGTTTGCAGATGACATTAAGATTTTTGGGGTGGCTGCACACTAAGAGAGATTTAGATCATTTGATGAATTGGGCCACTATGTGGTAGATGATGTTTAACTATCCAAAATGTAAGGTGATGCATGTAGGTTTTCACAATTCAAATTACTATTGTATTTAAAAGGGAATACACTAAATACTATGGTTGAAGAAAAAGATCTTGGTGTTGTGATCAAAAATTCACTTAAGTCATCTAAATAGTGTATTGTAGTTAGCAATAGGGCAAATAGGATTTTCGGTAGCATCTATACAAATATTGAATACAAGGCAAGGGATATTATTGTTTCCCTGTATAGATCACTTGTAAAGCCTCATTTAGAGTACTATGTACAGTTTTGGCTCCCTTCCTCAAGAAGGACATTGTATTGTTGGAGAAGTTTCAGAGAAGAGCCATTAAAATGATACCAGGATTGCAAGATTGTCCTATGAGGAGAGACTAAAATCTCTAAACATAGGTTTAGAGGTGTTTAAGATTATTAAGGTATTGATAATATAGATCGATCAATCTTTTTTACATTTAGCAGTGAAAACAATAGGACAAGGGGTCATAAATTCAAACTTTGGCAGTATACTTTTCAAACATGGTGGTTGGTTTTTGGAATGAGTTGCCTTAAAGGGTGGTGGAGGCAGAAAACTTAACTGAGTTCAAGAAAAGATTGGATGAATACATGAGTAGTAATGAGTGGTTATATTTGGGGGCTGGAAGGGACATCCTTGAGAGACTAATATGCTCCTTTTTGTCCCTTTAAAATTTTATGAATTTCCAAACATGTTCACCTTTAGGATATTATATTTGTTTCTTTGTTTTGGGGTTATGGTAAAGCTACTTGGCTATATACTATTGTCCTTAATTATAAACTTCTGACTAGAGGGAAGGTAACTAGATGTCAGCACTCACTACCAACAGAATGGCTTCTTTAATGAAGAATAGAGTAAATATACTGTTTTTAATGATATATTTCTAATTTAAAGTCAGTTTTCTACACTGTATGTATGTTACTTGCAACACTATAACTCTCACTTTCCACTTTGTGTTCTGGTGGAAGTTGTAACTGAATTACAAATGTAAATGTAATTATCAATTTTTAATAAATAATAACAAAAATCAATAAATTAATATAACATTAAACTTTATATCAGTCATTCTACTGAGGTAACAAAACAAAACCATCATACATAAATTTGCTTCTACATTGTACTTTTCATCATACAGAACATTATAAAAACATACTCTATGATCAATTATGTATAAATAGACAAATTGCAATATAGCCTTAACAAAACCTAGGAAAAAAATAATTTTTGTAGTAACTCATCAAGGCCTGGAGATAAGGCCCACAGAAAAAGTTTAAATCCTTTTCTTCACATATGTCCAGAAAACGTAAATGGATGTTTATCAATCATAACATGTTCACCCATTAATTGCACAAGTAGATTTCATAATTAACTCATCTACAAAACATAACTTTGATGGGTACTAATTTACAATTATATCATGAAAGAAGTCCACACTGTTGATATCATAGTAAATTTATATTAAAATGCACTTGTGTTTTTATTCTATCATTAATATGCTAACGTTTGCTAATAGGCCTTAGTATTTTTGTATAAATTTCATGTTTTTATTTTTTCAAGATACCAAATTTGAAACTTTTTTCTTACAGCAATGCTTGTTAGAGTTTACTTAGGGAAACTATACCAATATCTTTTTTTTGAATAACAGTTTCTCAAGGTAGCGATCTCTAACATTATGTTATTACTTAATGTAAATTAAAACATGATAATCAAAATACTATCAATAAAAATATTAGCACTTAGCTCATTATGTTTGGCAATATGTCTCTCACTTTATGACATTTCTTAATAATTAGCTTTTTCCTCCAGTGAAATAGCTTAACATACAGATGCTAATACTAATACTCTTGTACCCATGTTATTATGATGAAGTATTCTCTTGTTCATTTTAAAATTCTCCCAAATATCTAAATACTTTATTTCCAAGTGCACAGTATTACTGATCTAATCTGCAAAAAAGTAAAATTGTAAAATTTTTAAAACAAACTATTAAAACTCTTACTGTGTTGTGCAAGTGATGCAATACATATACATATAATTTAAGGAAAACGAGAGACCTGTTGGACCATCTACTGATCTAGGCTGTTACATCTACTAACTAAACTTTGAAATAAAAATAAAACATTTAAAGTCAGCTCTTATCATTCAAATATTTATCAATCCTTTCTTTAAACTCCCACAAGTTAACTGTATCTACTACATCTGATGGCAACCCATTACAAAGGCTGATCATCTCATAAAAATAAAAGTTAGCTACAGATGACTCCTACACCTAACCAAATTTATATTTGTATGCCCTACTGGCCCTAGTCTCACCACTAAATATTAAAAAAGATGATGCATCAATACTATTAATCCCCTTAACAATCTTAAACACTTAAATCACATCCCCTCTAACTTTTTTCAAAAGAAAACAATTTCAGACATCTTAACCTGCCTTTGTATGATAACCTTTCCATATTAGTACTAGTCTTCCTCTGAACCATTTCCAACTCATCCTTTCTAATTCTAACTAATCTAAGGTAAGGTATTCAACTTTCAAGACTGAACGCAATACTCCAAATGTGGTCAAGCCAATGACCCAGAAGATATTATACTTTTTAAAACGTATTTTCAATATTTCTGTGGATACAACCTAAAATCCTATTTACCCTCTCTCTAGTATTACTATTATACTAATGGTAATACTACTAGTACTAATAGTGATGGTACTATTACTTGTATTACTATTAGGCTTAAGCCGTAATGATTAAAATGAAAACGGTATGAATAATTGCTTAGCCAGAATGACACCACTATGTACGTTTTAGTATTAGAAAAGCGTTTTACTTACTTTCTGGCATGTTATAGTTTTTAAAACCTTCAAACTGTGGTTCAACAGTTTCAAACTAACTTAAACTTATTTATTTCCAAGTTATACTATATAGCACACTTTATTACACAGTATTAACTCTTATGAATTACATTACGCGAAAAACTACAGAGTCATCTATACAAAACAACTTTTTTTATTCATATATATAATAAGAAAGTTTTGCAAATAATATCAATTCAAAAGTATATATATATATATATATATACAGAAAAGTAATAAAAACAAGACATGTTGTGAACTAAGATCACTGAAAACATAACATACGAACAACAATAAACAATTTTGGTAATGCGTTTGAACTGAAGAAGACACACGAAAATGTCTAAACTTATATCTATATGCATTTGTGGTCGTTCCGTAATAGCGGATCTAAATTTTATTTTAGAAGACCATTTGGACTTTCAAGATTGTTCTTGCACACCATTCCCCCGAAAATAAAAATTAAAGCCACCCTTTGTTTTAAAGAAATCATCGATTACCCCTAAAGCTCGAGGATAAGTTTAAAACTTCGTTTATAACTGATAATGTCTTTGGGTTTGGAAAATGTACTTGCCACCTCTCAAAGAGTCGCGGATATAGCTGTTAAAAGACCAACAGATTATTCTAAATCAAGGATTTAGATAATTTGGTGAGCTGGGCAAATGGGTTTTAATTATAATAAATGCAAAATAATGCATGTGGGTTATCATAATTTGAATTATATGTATCATTTAGATGGGAATAATCTTAACATTG
The DNA here is from genome assembly GCF_000517525.1 of Limulus polyphemus. Taxonomy (NCBI): domain Eukaryota; kingdom Metazoa; phylum Arthropoda; class Merostomata; order Xiphosura; family Limulidae; genus Limulus; species Limulus polyphemus. The sequence continues at coordinate 87,075 of NW_013667880.1, read as the reverse complement.
TCACGAAAGAAAGGGATATTGGTGTTGTTAAGTATCTGCTTGTTTGTTAACTTCCGGTAGAAATTCTTTCCGAGGAACTTCAGCGATACCAATCCTTTCTTGATTAAACTAGTTTATTCTTTCTCGCTACAAGCTTTCAGTACACAGTAAGTCCACAGTCACTACGTTTATTATAACTTTTATAATACACGCTATACATCACAGCGATTCACAACCTCGATAACTTCGCTCTCTACGAGTGCAAGAAACACTTTACGGCTCACCAGCTCGAAACTAACAGAATCGTAAATTACACAGAAATCACAGTAATTACTGTTCGCTTAGCTCCCTGGCTTTTCTCTGCCGAGCTTATATACTAACAATAAGTAAATCATCATATCGTTACGTCTCCGTTTGTTAATTAACTTTCCGACGAAACTTTAGCGCCACAAGTCCTTACTTAATAAAACTGGTTTATTCTTTCCGAATACAACTTTACGATACAATTATTTTCAACAATCGCGCTAAAACAAACGCTATATCAACGAACGTCAATAATACTTCTGACTGCAGTTCAATTACTCACTATCTACACACACATTATTCCCCCGTCACGTTGTCACCCTCTTTTATATACCAGCCTACCCTATATCTAGAAAATACTAGAGCATTCGCCAAGGTACAGGATAGTACTAGAAAATAGGTGGCGCCACACCAGTCACGTGACCTCGATGACGCAACAATATATTTAAGTCACTTTGAAATTTAATAATGTTTTCCATTTGTACTTCTTGCCATTGTTGTTGACAGTGTCTACGTGACAGGAAAGTTGGATGGCCAAAGATGCAAGTTTGTCATAGATTCTGCATCTCAGCAGACCTGCCATCTGAGCATCAAGGTGCTGGATCACAAAGGAGTACCAGAAGCCATACAGAAGCTCTGTGGCGTGACAGGACATTATGCAAGGTTGTGGGGACCAGTTTGGGTAACAATTGAGCTCATAGGCTTAAAGGACAGCCACAAAGTATACTTGGCTGACATTGAAGACTAATGCATTCTAGGGTTGGATTACTTACTACCGAGAAAGTGTGTAGTTAATTTTGATAAAATGACATTTGAGAACAACAAAGGCCAAATTCCGGTAAGTGTTAAAAGAAAGGTTGAACTAACCAGGTGTCATCAAGCTGAAATCAAAGTGACTGAAGGAGGTGATGATGGTGAAGTAGAACTAGGTATAGATATTAAAGCACAGCAGGAGAAAGACCAAGATTTGAAGCTAATAACTGATTTTCTAAAAGCAAGTGTTTTGCACCATGCTTGGGAGAAGGCATCTAGTCTAAGCTGTGTGACAAAGAACAACTATTGGGCACAATGGGACCAGCTGAAGCTTAAAGATGGCATTCTTTAACGGAGATGGGAAATTGACGACCTGCCAAACGGATATATCGAGAAAGTTACGGGAAGTTGCGCTGCGTCAATCCCATGATACTTTAACAGGAGGACATCTCGGAGTTAAGAAGACATTGAGTCACCTATGACAGAGATTTTACTGAATAGGTATGAGGCAAGATGTAAAAGAATAGTCCAGGACCTGCAGTACATGTTGTGCTAAAAGGGGACCCAAGCACAAGGGACGTGCTCCAGTGATGTTATATCACATTGGCCACCAATGGAAAGAGTAACCATTAACATTGCTGGGCCTTTGCCCCAAACTCGTACTGGAAACAGGTACATTTGTGTGGTGACGGATTATTTCATCAAGTGGCCTGAGGCATATTCAATACCAAATCAGGAAGCTATAACTGTAGCTTCGACTATTAGTGATTTCTTCTTCAGATTTGGTATACCATACGAACTGCATTCGGATCAAGGCCGTAACTTTGAATTAGCTGTGTTCCATGAATGTTGCAAGTTGTTTGGCATACAAAAGTCTAGGCAATGCCACTTCACACACATTCTGGTGGGATGGTAGAAAAGTACAATTGGACACTGAGACAGGAATTGGCAAAGTTTTGTAATAGCCGCCAAGATGACTGGGATGTCTTATTCCCTCCACTGTTGATGGCCTTTAGAACAGCAGAGTATGAAGCCACTGGATACACTCCAGCAAAGTTGATGTTTGGTCAGGAACTTCGGTTTCCAATGGATCTGATAACAGAACGCCCACCTTATGAGGAGTTGCCTGAAAATGTGTCAGAGTTTGTGAAAGTGTTATCGGAAAGGATGGATGATATTCACCATCAAGTGTGTTCAGACTTGAAAACGTCTGCTGATTCGATGAAGCTATGTTATGATAAGAGATCTACTGAAGTCAGCTTTGTAACAGGAGACATGGTGTGGTTGTATAATCCCAGGAAGACCAAAGGGAAGTCTCCTACGTTGTCTTCACCATGGGAAAGCCCATATGACATAGTGGATCGTCACTCAGACGTGACTTTCTGAATAAAATGTGATCGGCGAGGTAAGCCAGAGGTAGCGCATGCCAACAGGCTAAGGCATTATCATGGTCTAGGAAATTTCATTTGGAATGAAATGAACAACAGAACAAATGATGCTGCTGAAGACATGTCACCTGAAAAACTACTGTCGAAATAAAAACTGTACCCGGTTTTAAAAGGAAAAACAGTGAAGCCATTAATGAAGTTAGTATTACTAATGTGACTGCTATCGATAATGAGACATTTCATGATGGAGCAGATGAATCTCACGTGAAGCAGAAGCCAACGAGACGGAGACCAGTACAAAAGAAGAAACGTCCTGTAAAATTAAGAGAC
>NW_013667880.1:82477-84262 GCF_000517525.1 Limulus polyphemus | reverse complement strand
GTTCGGGAAGAACAATACTAAGGAAGGGGCAGTGTTACGACGCTGGAGTTTCTAGAAGGATCATGACTGTTCCTGGCAACTCTAATCTTTTCTAGGCGCCCTCTGTTTTAGTATATAAGCCCGGCAAATAAAGTGGAGATATAATGGCAGATAGACAAATATAGAGACAGGTAATTGAGTCAAGTGAGCTGTAGTAACCGTAAGTAAAATGCGTGAATCGTTGTGAATTATAGCGTATGCTGAAGTTAAAGTGACTGTGGAAATTCTGTGTATTGTAAAGTTGTAATGTGAAAAAATAAAATAGTTTTAGTTAAGAAAGGACTTGTATCGCTGAAGTTCCTCGGGAAGAATTTTTACTGGAAATTATCCAACAAGCAGATACGTAACAGTTGGTTAGTTGCCTTCCCTCTAATGTATCATTTTAAAATTTGGGACAGCTAGCGCTGAAAGCCCTCGAGCAGCTTTACGCCAAGTTAAAACAAAAAACAGAACCTTTCCATCATTCTTTTTAACGAATAATCAAAAGGAACTTACCCAACAGTAGATACCGTAGAAACAGTGGAAAATAAAATACAATTTACATATTTTAGAAAGGCACATTGTTTGAACAATTGGGAATTTTCGAAGAATGATATATAAATATTTATTAAAGCATAAACTAAAAATTAATTGTGGCGCATTTTCAAAAGGTAATGTACTTTCTTCTAAATTGGTAAGAACTTACGCTGGTCTTAATTTTTAGAAATATTTAGCCCAATCAGCACTTAAACGTTACTCTCTTCAGAATGTTTCTTCCAAACTTCCGGTAAGTGAAGCGAAATCGCACGTCTAGTGAATATGGCCATGGCGAATATTGATCAGTATTGTCCCAGTATGAATGTGAGGTTGTTTATAAACAAGGCAAAATCGTACGAAATTTGAAAATCTAGAAATTTTGACCTTTGACGTAGATAGAATTTTTGTTATTAATGAAGTAATTACTTGTGTATTACAGTCAGTTTTGCAAGTTAGTATTACAATTTATAGTTCTACAGCTAATTTTACCTTGTTTGTTATTATTAATAAAACTTAAATTGCTATGAATCGAAACTCGAATTTTAGTGTTATACTATAACTATACTATACTATAACTTATAGATCCTTAAGCTTATTGTTTAGAACTAAAACTACTAACTGGTTTTATACAATTCATTATCACCAATGAAGTCCACTTAAAAATTAACTGATAATGTATCTTGTTTACTTTAACATTAATTTATGTTTCACTTGTTACAAGATTTTGTATAGACAGATGACAAAAAATTAAGTAAAATACATTAATTGATAAAAAAACCAGCTAAAGATATGGGGGATAAAGTTACCCGCCCATCATAAACAGCAATATTTAGGGTATTTGTGTTTATATTTTTTTGCATTACTACCTTTTTAGGGATCTTACAAGTTCCATTGTAATTTAATATAACTTATAAGATGTAACAAATAAATAAAGTCATGGATCCACAAGCAATTTGATTTAGAAATAGATTACAAAAGGGTACTTTAGAAAGCTGATGTGGTCCATGTTCCCTGTCACTGTCAATAATTTCAGTGTTACTGTTAGATGTATTTTATAGACCAGTGGTCGGCAACCTTTTTTGATCGTGGGTCAGTTATATTTTTTTTGAAAAATTTAGTATTGTGTTGGGTCAGTGATAATCATATAATTATTAATACCGGTACATGTATATTAAATGTGTATGTTTATTTAAATACAAAAAAATTAATAGTTTGACCAGTTTGATATTT
>NW_013667880.1:79615-82073 GCF_000517525.1 Limulus polyphemus | reverse complement strand
CAATGATTGTGCCCTTACGGGTTGCAGTGGGTCAGCCAACTTTTGGTGGGTCAGCCAAATTATTGCCGCAGGTCACTTAGTGACCTGTGGGTCATAGGTTGCAGACCACTGTTATAGACTAATGTTCCTGAACCACTTGTCTGTCACAGCCACCTTGTTGGGTCATGTTGTCCATGTTCACTGTCACTGTCAATAATTCTAGTGTTACTGTTAGATGTATTCTATAGACTAATGTTCCTGAACCACTTGTCTGTCACAGCCACCTTGTTGGGTCATGTGGTCCATGTTCACTGTCACTGTCAATAATTCCAGTGTTACTGTTAGATGTATTCTATAGACTAATGTTCCTGAACCACATGTCTGTCACAGCCACCTTGTTGGGTCCATGGGATTTTATGAAACAAACAAAAACTGACAGAATATTCATATGTATATCAAAATGGATATTCATTGTACTAGCATTTAAATGTAAAGTGCTGACATCAATGGTAAGGCTCTTAGATTAATATCAGTGTTTGTTAGGACATATTACAGATTATAGCATTATTAGTATAAATTAGAACTAAAACTTGTGTATACCTGATGAAGATTGTGTTAAAAGTGTATTAGTGATAATGTATTGTGTACACCTGATGAAGAGCATGTTGAAAGTGTATTAACATAACGATTAGGGACAACAAGGGACCTATTGGTCCATCATAGCTGCCCCATTTTCTAAACTAAACTCAAACTGTCAAATAAATAAATTAGAAAAATAAAATAAAAATCTTAAAACCAGTCCTTATTCATATCAAGCTTTTTCTTAAACTCAAATTTACTGCCTCCCCAACATCCAAAGGCAACCCATTTCAAAGGCTAACCACGCTGTTAGAATAATAATGAAGATGACTCCTACCTTGCCAAAATTTATATTTTTATCCTTTAGTCCTTCTGTTCTTGCTGTTAAGTATGAAAAAAGGTTATACCTTGTGTAAACATGATGAAGAGCATGCTGAAAGTGTATTAATGATGGTGTTGCTAACACTTATTAATGATACCTATGTCTTGTGTTATTGCATAACTCCTGTGTTTAGTTTCATCTGAAAATTATATTTCTCTACATTTCTTCCCTTTATAAGTTTATTTTGTAACTCTGTAATATTATTGATTTCAACATTTAAAGATAAAGTAACTTGTTTTCATTTGATTTTAACATTTAAAGTAACCTTGTTTGACTTTAATATTTCACATTTATAGACTTAAACAGTAAACATTCTTAATCATCATGTTTATATTACCTGTAAAATCAATAATTAAGTTAATATTGATTAAGAATATCTCATGTTGACCTAGAAAATACTCGTAATTAGTTACATATTTAGATTTTAATGAGCATATCTTCCTTTCCTTGCAGAATTTGTGACCTTTATATATTTAGTGGACACTGAGCTAAACAGAGATGAATACCTGTGTCTGTATTTTCAGGTGAACTGATAGTGGACTTTTTGTACATTCCCATTTCTTCTCTATTTTTCTGTTCCCATGGCAGCCACATTGATTCATAACTTTGCTAAATCTTCTGGCCACTTGTCATCCACTCAGCTTCTTGTTTCAAACATCAGGTTTTTCAAATATTTGAATTTCTCATTTCGAATCTGTCATCAGGTACAAGTTAATTTTATTTGTAATAAATTGTAAATGCTCAATAAGAAAAATTATATTAACTTAATAGTGTTTGATTTTAGATTAAGGTATTTTTGAGCTTCTTTATCATTAATGATATCAAATTAACAATACAAAGATGTGTAGTTCTGAACTCTCATACATAATGCATAAGTATATGAAAAAGGATAAACTTTTTTTTCAAGAAAATTAAAACCCTATCCAAAATAGATTTAAATAAATGTGAAAACAACTTGTTTAAGACAACCCAGCATTTAAAAGAGTTTGGCAAAGTTTTATTAGAATTTAAGTTTTTCATAACATTTCACATGAGAACTAGAGTTGTTATGTTTAGTATAAGAGGTTAGGTCTCATGATTAGCAAATGTCCCCTTTTTTGTTTACTCATTTTCTGTTTTAAGAAACATTTATTATTCTAATCATCTTTCTGTGAAGTTTGGGTTCTGAAGAATTTGGGTTTAAGTCCTTTGCTCTTTTTTTATTAATAAATGACATGATAGATAATTTATCGTACAATGTAGGATTTCTTATAACATATAGAACTTCAAGACTCATGAGAGCAAATGGTAGAGTCCTTTAAAAATGTTTTGTTATGTTAATTATCTAAAGAAACTCTTGATGTAGGAATCTGTATGTATGTTTTTGATGGTTCTTATCACATGATATGGAAATTGGGGAACATCTGGGTGCAAGTGACCATTGCCCTATTAGGTTCGATGTTTTGCTGCATATGGATATCAGGAATAATGATATTTTGGCTACAAATTTCAAAAAAGCAAATTTTGAAGGGATGCGAC
>NW_013667880.1:75703-78791 GCF_000517525.1 Limulus polyphemus | reverse complement strand
GGTAGGCTCACAAAGAGTTTAAGAGATAAAATTAAAGAAAAGTATAATAAATTTAAGAAATTTAAATTGACTGGTATGACAGGAAATTTAGAAGATTATAAAAGATCAAGAAAGTTAGTGAAACAGGACACTAGGACATCAAAAAGGTTGTATGAGAAAAGGTTGGCTGAGAATTTAAAAATTAACAGCAAGGATTTCTTTGAATACATTAAGGGTAAACAGAATGTTAAGATGGGGTAGGACCCTTGAGGAGTGATAAAGGAAGGCTAGTATCTGAGGATTATGAGATGGCTGGGTTATTAAGTTTTTCTTTGGTTCTTATTAACAAAGATTTAAGCAGTATTCCACATCTTGAACAGTTGATAGAGGGAAATGAGATCAAACAAGATGACTGCATTAATTCTGAGCTGGTTGAGAAAAAATTGGGAAGTTTAAAAAATGATAAGGCTTCTGGGCCAGGTAATATTTCCCCAAGGGTTTTGAAGGAGGTTAAAGATTGGATATGTGAGCCATTTACTACTATTTTTTGTCAGTCCTTGAATAGTGGACAGGTACCAGAGGATTGGAAGTTAGCTAATGTAACTCCTCTTTTCAAGGGAGATGATAAAAGTTATCCCAGTAATTATAGACCTCAGGGCTCAGTCTTAGGACCTTTGATCATTTTCGTCAATGACATAGATGAAGGAATAGTCAATAAATTACTTAAATTTGCAGATGATATTAAGGTCTTGGGTGTTGCTAGCTGTGAAGAGGATGCTGCTGATTTACAAAAGAATTTAGATCATTTAGTGAGTTGAGCAGAGAAATGGCAAATGAGTTTTAATTACAATAAATGCAAGATAATGCATGTGGGTTATCATAATTTGAATTATAAGTATAATTTGGATGGGAATAACCTTAATAGTGTTTTGAAGGAAAGGAATCTTGGTGAAATAGTCAATCAGTCTCTAAAGCCATCCAAGTAGTGTGTTGTTGCTAGTGGTAGGGCAAATAAGATTTTAGGTTGTATCTGCAGAAATATTGAATACAAGTCTAAAGAGGTTATAATTTCATTGTACAGGTCACTGGTCAGGCCACATTTGGAATGTTGTGTTCAGTCTTGGGCTCCTTACCTTAGGAAAGACATTGAATTGTTGGAAAGGGTTCAGAGAAGAGTTACGAGAATGGTGCGTGGGATGGGGGTGTCATATGAGGAGAGGCTGAAATCTCACAAATTGTCTTCTCTTTAAAAAGAAGAGTTAGGGGGGATTTGATTGAGGTGTTAAGATTGTAAAGGGAATTGATAGTCTTGCTGTATTGCCCTTGTTTAAAACATCATTTCTAATACATCACCCTTGTTTAAAACACCATTTGCACTATGTTTAAAACACCATTTTTAATAAGTTTAAAACATCATTTGTAATACATCACTGTTGTTTAAACCTTCATTTGTAATACATCACCCTAGTTTAAAACACTGTTTGTAGTATGTTTAAAACATCATTTGTAATACATCACCCTTGTTTAAAACACCGTTTGTAGTATGTTTAAAACACCATTTGTAATACATTGCTCTTGTTTAAACACCATTTGTAATACATTGCTATTGTTTAAAACACCATTTGTAATACATTCTCTTGTTTAAAACACCATTTGTAATACATCACCCTTGTTTAAAACACCATTTCAAATACATCACCCTTGTGTAAAACACCATTTCTAATACATTGCTCTTCTTTAAACACCATTTGTAATACATTATCCTTGTTTAAACACCATTTGCAATACACCACCCTTGTTTAAAACACCATTTGTAATACATTGCTCTTGTTTTAAACACCATTTGTAATACATTGCTATTGTTTAAAACACCATTTGTAATACATTGCTCTTGTTTTAAACACCATTTGTAATACATTGCTATTGTTTAAAACACCATTTGTAATACATTGCTCTTGTTTAAAACACCATTTGTAATACATCACCCTTGTTTAAAACACCATTTGTAATGCATCACCCTTGTTTAAAACACCATTTGTAATGCATCACCTTTGTTTAAAACACCATTTGGTGGGCACAGCACAGATAGCCCAACAAACTAAAAAAAACGTATGTTTTAAAATAATCATAACTTCAGTCTCACTTTATCTTGTAAATTGAATGAAGTCACATTAACTGTAGGTTTATCTTACAATAGTAATCTAAATCAGTGTGAAGATACTGTGATCTCATGAAGAACAGTGACTCCCTGAACAACTAAGACTCCTGATGGATCACCAGGCTTCCTATCTTATTTACTGATTTAGATTGATCTATAGAAGAGATGTTATACACAAGGTGTTGTACTCTTTATATCTGTAGATTGATCCATAGAAGAGTTGTTATACACAAGGTGTTGTACTCTTTATATCTGTAGATTGATCCATAGAAGAGTTGTTATACACAAGGTGTTGTACTCTGTATATCTGTAGATTGATCCATAGAAGAGTTGTTATACACAAGGTGTTGTACTCTTTATATCTGTAGATTGATCCATAGAAGAGTTGTTATACACAAGGTATCATACTCTTTATATCTGTAGATTAATCCATAGAAGAGTTGTTATACACAAGGTGTTGTACTCTATATCTTTAGATTAATCCATAGAAGAGTTGTTATACACAAGGTATCATACTCTATATCTGTAGATTGATCCATAGAAGAGTTGTTATACACAAGGTATCGTACTCTTTATATCTGTAGATTGATCCATAGAAGAGTTGTTATACACAAGGTATCATACTCTTTATATCTGTAGGTCGGTCCATAGAAGAGTTGTTATACACAAGGTATCATACTCTTTATATCTGTAGATTGATCCATAGAAGAGTTGTTATACACAGGGTATCATACTCTTTATATCTGTAGATTGGTCTGTAGAAGAGTTGTTATACACAAGGTGTTGTACTCTTTATATCTGTAGATTGATCCATAGAAGAGTTGTTATACACAAGGTATCATACTCTTTATATCTGTAGATTGGTCTATAGAAGAGTTGTTATACACAAGGTGTTGTACTCTTTATATCTGTAGACTGGTCCATAGAAGACTTGTTATACACAAGGTGTTG
>NW_013667880.1:56513-74858 GCF_000517525.1 Limulus polyphemus | reverse complement strand
CCTTGACAGATCAGTATCTGATGGTACTTGCGCTGGTCCATTATTCCATCTATTTTGCAAATATCTCCTGTTGTTTCAGCAGACAAACACCCCCAAACCAGCACTATGCCTCCCCCATGCTTCATGGTAGGTACTATGCATTGAGGTAAGCATCTTTCACCTTTCTTCCCCCAGACGTACAACATACGCTTTGAACCAAATATTTCAAACTTGGACTTGTCCATTCATAACACCCTTTTCCTTTCATGAGGAGTTCAGTTTTGTATGTTTTAGCAAATTTCAATCTCTTGAAAATATTTGAAGATTGAAATAAAGGTTTTTTAACTGCTACACGACCAAATATTTCATTCTCTTTGAGTCTTCTTGATACTGTAGATCTCGAAACTTTTCTGTCATTTGGTACATGATCATTTATCTCATGCTTGATGTCAGTGGCAGTCTTCCTTCTGTCCTGAGGGCTGCATAAATGAAGATACTTAACATCAGTGCCATTGAGTTTAGGTGTTTTACCTTTTCTTTTCCCATTTTCAAATTTTCCTGTCTCGGTCTCACTATCTAGAGTGCACTTTACAGTGTTTGTGGAGCATTTCAAGTCTGCAGAAATTTTTTGGAGAGTCTTTTTTAAAGCTTTCTGCTCTACTGGTAATTCTCTGTGCTTTTTTGGGCTATGGCATAACAACAAAACTTAATATATAGTGTTAAACACTGTTTTTATCAAGGTTTATTTGTCGAGTGCTATTGAACTGACTTCCTCTAGCATATACTGGTACCATATGATAGCTCCTTTCTATATAGTTAAAATGCAGCATGGGGTACCATGACAGTTATTTCATACCCTAAGTTTGATCAGTATGTTCATTCAAGCAGAACCCTTATGACATGACCTTGGTACAAGTATATGGGTATTCTAAAGAATGATAAGTATTTTCACCCTGGCTCATTCAATTGTCAACAGGGATCAATGAAGCATTACCATAGTGTTGAAATTTATATTCTGTAATGGCATGGAAGAATTAGCCCCACAAAATGGAAAGAATGATAAAATAGTCTCTTGTCCTAACACTTTTGCACAGCACTGTGTCTGTAGATTGGTTCATAGAATAGTTGGTATACACAAGGTGTTGTAATCTTTATATCTGTAGATTGGTTCATAGAAGAGTTGTTGTAATCTTTATATCTGTAGATATGTCTGTAGAAGAGTTGTTGTACTCTTTATATCTGTAGTTTAGTCTGTAGAAGAGTTGTTGTACTCTTTATATCTGTAGATTGGTCCATAGAAGAGTTGTTATTACACAAGGTGTTGTACTTATTATATCTGTAGATTGGTCCATAAAAGACTTGTTATACATATGGTGCTGTATCTTTCTGTGGGCAGTTTTGTCTATAGAAGACTAGTTATACATAAGGTGCTGTACACTTTATGTGTGCATATTGATCTGTAAAAGATTTGTTCTACACAAGGTACTGTACTCTTTATATCTACAGATTGGGCCATAGAAGACTTGTTATACACCAGTGCTGTAGTTTTTCTGTCTGTAGATTGATTCCCCAAAGGTTTGTTATTCACACTGTGCTGTAGTCTTTCTGTCTGTAGATTAATCCACAGAATGTTTTTTTATAAACAACATAATGTACTTTTTCTGTTGATAGATTAATGAAGAAGTCACAAAATGCTTAGAATTGAAGACTCCATTAAGTGATCATGGTCTTCAGAAATACACCCTTAAAACTCCAAAGGTATTGTTTGTTTTTCTACTAGTGTAACTAAGGTTTCATGAAAGAAACTTTGTATTTCTAACTTAATGAACAGTATTATATGACTTTGGTTGAGTACTGAACTTTTTACTGTAATTTTTTTTGGAAGAATGCATACTTATCCAAAGATAAAAGGCTTTTAAAGTTTAGGAAGAAAACTAATAGTCATATAAATAGCCAAAGATGACAGATGAGATGTAAAGGTAAAAGCATTGATGATCCTGCAAATCAAACTGTACAAAGAATTTCATTTTGATATTAAAATGTTCAGAAACTAAAGCAAGTTTTTGAATGTTATATACTTGAAGAAATTTCATTATTAGCATTTTAATACCTGTAAGATATTAAAAATTTTGTCCAGTATAATTGTTTATAATAAAGGTTTAAAATGTTTAAGTTTTTTTAATGCTGTCTAGGGAACAAAAGACTATGGCCCTCACCAGATGGCAATTAGGGAGCAAGTATTTGATAAAATTATTCGTTGTTTTAAAAGACATGGTGCAGAAACCATTGACACTCCTGTCTTTGAACTGAAGGTAAGTAATTTACAACCTTGTGAATTAGTAACTGAGATTTTAGAAATTTGTTTGTGATGTGTTCTTCCAGGAAGTAATAAGGTCATCTACCAATTAGTGGAAAAAAAAAGCTGGTGTGTTAAGAGTTTGTCTAAATTTTGAATTATACACAAGAAAAACTTTCAGAAAAAAAAGGTAACAAATATTTATTTTCAGTTGGCTTTTTGTGAAGAATTTTGGGGAATATAATTTATATGAAATTTGTCTGACAAAGGTTTTAACAGAAAACCACTGGCACTGGTTCTCTAAGGCTAATGTTTTTTTTCTCATCTATGGTTTCAAGTTTACTGTGGCTTACTGCTCAAGTTGAGTTGTCAAATATTCTCTCATTAAAATCTAAGCTGATTTTCAAGTCATCAGATCTTCCACAATGCCTCAAGGCAACTGGTCATGATATCTTGTCATCAGAACTCATGCAAAACTAAAAGGCAACTGTTTTTTATAGTCATTAGAACTCCTGCACTGCTACATATCAACTGTTCATGATTCTAGCTGTTAGAACTTCCATAATGATAAAAGGCAACTGGTCAAGGCTTATGGTCATCAGAGCTATCACAATACTACAAGGCAACTGGTCATCACTTTTCCACAGATAAGTTGCTGATTGAAAATATAAACAGAATAATAAAGTTGGTCCATTGGGCCAACCCTGTATTGGAGAAGGAATGTTGACTATAATTACAAATATACTGTATGTGTATCTATATGAAATGTGGCAAAGTCTTTTGTACAAAAAAAAAAAAAATCAGATGAGTTATAAAAACTTTTGTACTCAAGGTATGTCTGTGATCTGACAACATTACTCTGATTCAAGTTGGATATTATTTCTCATTTTGGATTATTACATTAGTGTAATGTTGGTTTGATGTTTTCCTATTACTATCAAATCAGTATGATTTTGATTTGATGTTATTCATTTTTCTGGATTATTACATTACTCTGAAGTAACATCCAACTTGTACTGTTTTTATCTGGATTATTACTAATGTGAATTGTTTTAGTCCTAGGGGAAGCAATTACTTTGAAATAATGGGGTCTCTTTGTATTTCTACACAAAATACAAAAAGGTCAAAAAATTTTTATTGTATCATTTAATACTAAATAAATGTAGTAACATTATAATGCATTGTTTTGGCTATGATGTTAACTGTAGTAACGTTTGAATGTATTGCTTTGCCCATGACGTTAGCTATAATAACATTTGAATGTATTTGTTTGCCCATGATGTTAACTGTAGTAACATTTGAATGTATTGATTTGCCCATGATGTTTTCCTCCTTGTATCATAAAGAAATTTTGAAGATAGATAGTACTGTATTCAATTCAAATTGGTGAATTCCATAAAATGGTAATGAACATTTCTACTCACACCACTGCAGGAAACAACATGAATGTTTTAGTGTCAAATTGAAGAAAAATTCAGTACATATTTGTTGTTTCCTTACTAGATTATTACATTATTGTGGGGTACATGTTTGTTGTTTCTTTACAAGATTATTACATTATTGTGGGGGTACAAGTTTATTCTTTCTCTACAAGATTATTACCTTATTTTGGGGTACAATATTGTTATTTCTTTACTAGATTATTACATTATTAGATGTATTAGATTATTAAATTAATTTTTAAAATTAATGCTATCACTACTAATCTTCCTCCGACTGTTGCAAATGGGCTCTTTGTTGATGACTTCCACATCTCATGTCAGACGTCGAGCATGAGGTTTACTGAGCGGCAGCTTCAGACTGCCCTCAATCGGTTGTTGATGTGGACCACTGCAAACGGTTTTACATTTTCTTTTTGCAAAACCACTTGCATGCACTTTTGCCACCAACGGGGTTTCCATCCCAATCCCGAGCTCTTTCTCGGTGATATAGTTATTTGTGTGGTCCCCGAGACAAAGTTCTTGATACTTATCTTTGACCGTAAGCTTAGCTTCATTTTGCACATCAAGCAGCTATGTCTCAAGTGTGTAAGGGCTCTGAACATCCTCCATGTCCTCTCTTCCAGCTCTTGGGGAGCAGATCAATGTTCTATGCTCAGGATCTATCGTGCCCTGATTTGATCCAAACTGGACTATGGGTCTTTTGCTCTATGGTTCTGCTAGGACCTCGGCCTTGAAGATGCTCGACCCTAATTATCCATCTGGGGCTTTGGCTCTGCACCGGGGCTTTTTGCACTTCTCCAGTCCAGAGTTTGAACACTGAGTCCCACGAACCTCCTCTTTACCTCTGTCATTTGCGACATTCTTTACAATATGCTGCCAAGCTTCAATCCTTACCATGACATCGCACCAGGAATTGTGTCATTCTTCCTCGATGAGCCATGCTCTTTTAGAACAGACGGTCTGCAATTCCTCCCTTTGGCCTTCGTATCTGGGCACAACTGGCTGAATTGGGTCTGGCATTGGATGACATTGCTGTCCCCAATGTTCAGCACATTCCACCATGGCTTATTACCATCCCTTCCTGTGACCTTTCCTTGAGTCATCTGAGGAAGGCGGATACTCCCGATTGGAAGTACCGTCTTCTTTTTGCTGAACATCTTTCAACCCATTCTTCTCTTCCTATTTACACGGATGGTTCGAAATCACATGACTCTGTAGGCTCTGCCATGGTTTGCTGTGGCTTGGTAGTTGCTCACAGGATCCCCTCTACAGTTTCTGTGTTCACTGCCGAGTTGTATGCTACTTCTCTTGTCCTGGATCATGTAGAAGCTATGCAGTATAGTAATTGTACTATTTACACTGATTCTCTTGGCTCCCTACTGGCCCTGGAATCGCTTAACATTAGTTCTCACCCTGTTCTCTTCGATATTCAACAAAGATTGGCCCATTTCTCTCTATCTTCTGTTTCCTTCCAGTTTTTCTGGATACCTGGCCATGTTGGTATGCACAGGAATGAGCTTGCCGACACCACAGCTAAGTCCATCTGCTCTTGTGCCATCAGGGCCGTGTCTTTCCCGTATATGGACTATGGTTCTATCTTCAAGGCGCAGCTACGTGACAGTTGGCAGTCGACTTAGGGTGAGCAACATTATAACAAGCTTTTCCAGATCAAACCTTCTGTTGCTCTTTGGCCATCTTGCTTCCATAAGGATCGGAAAGAGGAAGTTGTCCTGGCAAGGCTAAACATTGGTCACAGTTTTTAACTCATCGTTTTCTTTTATCTGGTATTGAACCAGCAATGTGTAGCCTTTGTGACACTCAAGTCACAATAGCCCACATCCTACTGTCATGCCGTCGTTACGACTGTGAGCGGTGGCACCATTTTAGACATGTGTTTTGTAAGAGTTTACCCCTGACATTGAACACTGTCATTGGCGATGGTGACACTGTCCTACTTGGTTTTATTTTTGATTTTTTAAGAACAATTGGTGTTTTTAATTGCATATAAATCTTCTATCCGAATTTTGTACATATTTTAGTTTTAACTCGTTGTGTTTTTACATTTTATTATAGTTTATTTTTTACTGTTTTTGCCTGTTGTTTGACACAGATAGCCTCGTTGCTTTGCACCATAAAACACCAAACAACCAACCAAACAATCTATAGTATATTATTACATTATTGTAAGGTAGAAGTTTTTGTTTCTTTACAAGATTATTATGTTATTTTGGGTTACAAGTTTGTTGTTTCTTTACAAGATTATTAAGTTATTTTAGGTTACAAGTTTGTTCTTTGTTTACTAGATTATTACATTATCATGGGGTACATGTTTGTTGTTTCTATACTAGTTTATTACATTATTATGGGGTACAAATTAGTGATTCTTTGCTAGATTATTACCTCATTATGGTGTAAAAGTTGCTTCATCACTAGATTATTACGTTATTGTAGGGTACAAGTTGTTTCATCACTAGATTATTACATTATTGTAGGGTACAAGTTTTTTGTTTCTTTACTAGATTATTACATTATTGTGGGGTACAAGTTGATTGTTTTTCTAGACTGTTACATTATTATGGGGTATAAGATTGTTGTTTCTCTACTAGTATATTACATTATCATGCGGTACAAGTTGTTTCTTTACTAGATTATTAGATTATCATGGGGTAAAAGTTTGTTTCTTTATTAGATTATTACATTATCGTGGGGTACAAGTTTGTTGTTTCTTTACTAGCTTATTACATTATTGTGGGGTACAAGTTTGTTGTTTTACTAGACTGTTACATTATCATGGGGTACAAGTTTGTTGTTTCTTTACTATATTGTTGTTGCATATCTGCTTGTTTGTTAATTTCCGGTATAAATTCCTTTCGAGTAACTTCAGCAATACAAGTCCTTTTTTAATTAAAATTAGTTTATTCTTTCTCGATACAACAGTCAATATGTTTGCAATCTCGATAACAAAACACACACTTTATATTACCATCACTACAGTCATCTCTCTGTTTTATTTGCTGGGCTTATATACTAAAAAGAGAGCGCCTGGAACATACTACAGTTGCCAGGAAAAGTCACGATCGGTCGAGAATCTCATCACATGTTACCAGCGTCACATGACTTCCGCTGTCGTAACATTATTATATTATCATTAGGTACAAGTTAGTGTTTCTTTGCTAGTTTATTACATTATCATGGGGTACAAGTTTGTATTTCTTTACTAGCTTATTACAATGTTTTCGGGTACAAGTTTGTAGTTTACTAGATTATTACATTAACTTGGGGTACATGCTTGTTGTGTCTTTACAAGATTATTAAATCATCAAAAGGTAGAAGATTGTGTTCCAAAACATTACTATTTCCTTTCATCCAAATCTATCTCAACTTTGATTTGCCTTGCATTGGTGAAATTTTCAGTAGTGGAACAGTCTATTATATTCCTTTTTTTTTCACCATTGCAGAAATATGTGCTCATCATGTAATTACTCTCCATGAATTATAGTGTATCATCACAGGTAGCTAGATCTACCATTGGAGGATAATCCTCACTTTCTGGTTTGGCATTCTAGATGTGTGTCTTAATACGATTTCCATGTGACTAAAAATTTTAATTGTGCTATCACACATTTATATTAGTTTTGACTTCTGGTATTTGATTTGTAATGTTTGTACTCATTTGTCTTAGAAATATTTCTGCTTTCTGAATTTTTCTTTGTTCATATGAATTTGAGATTTAATATAGCGGATGATGAAATTCCCACCATAAATAGACAATGGTTCTGATACTAGTCCTAGGTCTCAGGGGTGCTGATGTTTGTTGGGGAAGCACAGGATTATCTTCTCTGCTTAGTGTTGGGTGCAGTAAATTTGTATACTTCTTTTATCATCTGGGTTAATTTAATTTTAACTTATGTTTGGAGTTTTGTTATTCCTTTGTTTTTGTTTAAAGTTTACTTCTTTTCTATGTTAATGTTACTCAGTTTGTAAGTTCCTTTTACTTTACTACTAGTCACATCTAATTGGGGATTAGTTTTGAGTCAAACTTTGCTATCGTTACTTGGGTGCCTTTTTATTCTTGTATTCTTCAGGGTAGGTTTTAATTTCATGTCCTCTGACTTATAGATTTTTAAAGTAGACTTATTAGTTATATATTTAAGGGTCATTTATTGTCTAAGTTACTTTAGTGATTTTGTGCTTTCAGTTTTACTTATTATTTTATGTTTTTGTTTGAATTTCATAATTTTGCAGGTATGTTATCTTTCTGTACTTTGTAGACTACATGTTTCTTAGTTTTGTTATTTCATTAATAATGAGACCTTTCTCTAAGTATGTTTACTTGATGTACCTTTTTGGCCACACTTCATGACAGTTCTGTCATACTGTTATACAGGGTTCTATCTGAGGGTTTTTGTTTCTGTTTCACTCTTCCTCTATCCACTCCCCATATCTCCTTCCCTTCTTCTTGGGATTATACCTTGTCCAATCGTCTTGCCGAGTCAGTTTAAGACCTACAACACGATAGAGCTATCGAACAAGTGGTGCCTGTTCAACCGTGTTTATACACTCATCTTTGTGTTGTCTTCAAAAACAAGCGAGATTGGAATCCCATCATAGCTCTGTCCTGGCTGTATACTTATTATGAGATGTCCCGCTTCACCATGGTGTCCTACTTCTCACTTCAGTAGGTTTTTCTTCCCCAGTGTCACATTTTTTTTGGGGTTTGTCTACTAAGGTTCTGTCTTCCAGTTATAGGCACTAATGTTCAGTTTTTTTTCAACTCCATATGTGTTTTGTTGAGTAGTATGCTTTTTTGCATGTCGTCTTCACTTGCTGGGTCTTTGGACTATCCAGTCCATGGACGACTGGCTTCTGCTCGCATCTTCCTGTACCCAGTCAATCACTCACACCTGCTTACTTCTTCTAGTAGCTGCTCGCGTAGGGTTTCTCATCAAGTTTGGGAAGTCCTTTACTACCCCCCTCATAGTGTATTATTCATTTTGGAGTTCTCTTCCATTTTGTTATGGTCGAGCCCAGCCTTCTCCACTTCATCTCCACGATATGGAATGGGTAATCACAATAACCCTACTTTCTCCTCTCTCTGCACTAGAGATTCTATCTCTTTTGGAAATGTGGGCTTCCTAGGAAACTCTCATTTCCTTGGATCGGGAAACATTGGATTGAATGCTTCTCGACCAGCGGAACTTCTCCCATGATCCCTTGGACCATCCCCTCTCTCTTTCACCTGGTATCAGGGCCTACCTTGCTTGGTGGCTTGACAGACATTTGACCACACTCAGGATTTCAGTTCCTCCATTTCTTCCCAAGTCCAATCTGTTCACGGATGCTTCCTTGGTGAGTTGTGGCTTTTTCGCCAACTCCCCAGACATTTTGGGTTGGTTGTCAGTCAAGGAAGCTACTCACCATATCCACATCCTGGCAATTCATTGGGCTCTGTATCATTTCCTCCCACTCTTGTGGGGGAGGATGATTATGGTTCATTCTGACAATTCCATTGTCATCAGCTCTATCACCAAGCAAGGGGGAACCCTATCCAGATCTATGTCTTTTCAGATTCCAGATTTCCTTTACTAGGACAATGACCATAACATGACGGTTCTGCCATGTCTTGTTCCCAGAGTAATGAATCTTGTGGCTGATCACTTATTATGTCCCAACCAAGTTCTCCATGGAGTGATCCCTTCATCCTTAGGTATTTTTGTGGGTGTGTTCTCCATTAGGAACACCACATATATGTGTGTGTTTCCCACTCACTTAAATATCAATTTTCAATAGGTACTTACCTCTCCTCACCCACTTCCCACCCCACTGATTTGCCAGTTTCTGGTTTGTATCTACCAATTCTCGAAAATGAGGATTGTGCTGAAATGGTAGAGGGAACTACCTGTGCTAGTATAGATGGCACAGTATGATTGGTGGAAGGTAGTTACATGATAAGCACATGTTGCTGCAATGGTGCAAAAATGAAGGGGTATAATATACTGGTGTGCTATTGAAAATTTTAGCAATGCTTAGAGGGCTAATCAAGGTTGAGATAGCTTTAGGTTAGAGGAGGTAAGTACCTTTTGCAAATACATTTTCAGTATTAGAAAATGTTAACTTTTCTTTTCTAAATTAGTATATTATCATGAACTACATGTTTGTGTTTTCTTTACTAGATTAGTACATTATGGAGTACAAGTTTGTGTTTTCTTTACTAAATTATTACAGTATCATGGGTTACAAGTTTGTTTCTTTACAAGATTATTACATTATTGTGGGGTACAAGTTTGTTTCTTTAAAGATTATTACATTATTGTGGGGTACAAGTTTGTTTCTTTAAAAGATTATTACATTATTGTGAGGTACAAGTTTGTTACTTTACAAGATTACTATATTATTGTAGGGTACAAGTTTGTTTCTTTACAAGATTACTATATTATTGTAGGGTACAAGTTTGTTTCTTCACTAGATTATTACATTATCATGGGGTACAAGTTTACTGTTTCTTTACTGTATTATTACATTATTGTAGGGTACAAGTTTGTTTCTTCACTAGATTATTACATTATGATGGGGTACAAGTTTACTGTTTCTTCACTGTATTATTACATTATTGTGGAGTACAAGTTGGTTGTTTCTTTACTATATTATTACATTTTTGTGTGATACAGGTTTGTTGTTTCTTTACTCTATTATTACATTAGTGTCTTCTAGTTTTGCATTTTGGTTTGCCTCTATCTATCAGTCCCAATCTTGTGCACTGAATATCTCAAGATTGAAGGAATGGATTAATTTTGACAAAACTTATTCAACAGGTATTACAAACAAATTTCTAGACCTGATTAGCACTTGAAGGTCAAAGTGAAAAGGTCACTTGTACATTCTACCCCAGTCTTGTTGACAGGTAGTACATAGGGGAGCATTAACATACAGCAAAACATTAGTGGAGGCATAGGTGTTTCATAAGTACAATCTGCACTTACTTGGTGTTATTTATTTCAGGAATTATTACATTAGTATGATACTAATCTGACATTACTTCTTTTATGGATTGTTATATTTGCATGGAAATAGTTGTTTTGTTTTTTCTTTCATGGAGTATTGAGGGTTAAGTAATTGATATTAATATGATTTTGGAGCCTCACCACGTTGTTAAGGTCTGTGTTGCCACATCCACTCATGCCATATCTGAGAACTGTGCCTCTTGACAATAGCCTTGTGACATTGTTTCCATTGCATAAGGCTCTGTCATAAGGATATCATGTCCAAACACAGCATTCTTCACTGCATTCTCCCCTTAAACCCTCCTCTGTATGAAAACGACAGTTTTCCAGTGCTTGTTTCAATAGTCTTATTGTATAGAAGCCCTCTGATACTGTGTCCGGCAGCTTGTCCAGTATGTCTTTGTATGGATTAACATGAATACCTGTTTTTTTCTCCAGTTACTTGAAGTATTCAGTGATTGACTGGGAGTTATGACTAAAAGTCTTGACTTGCTAAACCCATACTCTATTGTCCTTATTTCCAGGTGGGGATTATTTTTAATTATGTTGGATACTGTTACCTAGGATATGTGGATGGCTCTTTTCACCGACCTTTTGTGTTAGTGGATTTTCAGCTGTTACAGGATGGTCCTGGGGCCCCAGTTTGATCCATATTTCTTTGCTTTCCGGTGCCATTGCATACTCTGAATATCCCTGTCATAGAAAACCTAAATCCTCAATCTGAACTCATTCTTATGACCCAACTGTATGAATATTTTTCTGTAAGAAAGAGCTGTTACATAACCTTTCAAAAACAATCAATTTCTGTGGCATCACACTATGTATGAAATGGCAGACAATGCCAAAATATAGTCCTAGTTCTGATACATTTTATTCCATTTTGATTTTATATATATCACCTGTAGTTGTTATGTGACTTTCTGGTTTGCATATTCAAAATAATTTTAGTATAATAACATAATCAGCCTTGTATTGCATTAGTTTTTGTATTAGTTCTATATTAACTCTCTTTGAAATGCAATAATAAATGATCTTATTTTAACTTATTTGTATTATAGTTTTTCAACATGTACTTTTGTCATGTGGTTTTGGGAAAAACTGTATTTGCTATTAGAAACTAATGTAGCAAAAAATCAAAATAATCTGTTTAAGATATGTCAGAAATAAATACTTGTAATGTTACTGTTTACGTATATATGATTACCATTAATTATTATGCTCCCACACAACTAAAATGTTATAAAGGTTTTCCTTTACTTACTATAGGAGAATCTTACCGGAAAATATGGAGAAGACAGCAAACTTATCTATGACTTAGCAGACCAGGGTGGTGAAGTTCTGTCTCTTAGGTATGATCTGACTGTACCATTTGCTCGTTACCTAGCAATGAATAAGATCACCAGTTTCAAAAGATACCAGATTGCCAAGGTTTACCGGAGGGATAATCCTGCCACAAGTCGTGGGAAGTATAGAGAATTTTACCAGTGTGTAAGTGTCTGATATAGATATAATGATAGGGGACTTAACTTGAATGTTAATATGGCTGTCATCAGTTGTGAAAGGTATAGTCTTGAGAAGTTTACCATTATGTAAGTGTCTGATCCTGCCATAAGTTGTGGGAGGTATAGTATAGAGAATTTTACCAATGTGTAAGTATCTGATCCTGCCATAAGTCGTGGGAGATATAGTCTAGAGAATTTTACCAATGTGTAAGTATCTGATCCTGCCATAAGTCGTGGGAGATATATTCTAGAGAATTTTACCAATATGTAAATATCTGATCCTGCCATAAGTTGTGGGAGGTATAGTCTAGAGAGTTTTACCAATGTGTAAGTATCTGATCCTGCCATAAGTCATGGGAGATATATTCTAGATAATTTTACCAATATGTAAGTATCTGACCCTGCCATGAGTCATGGGAGATATATTCTAGAGAATTTTACCAATGTGATGACTTCTTCACATGTGCACATGGAAGATAATGCTTAGTCATAGTAAGTTATTCCTTGTACACATCCTTATTAAGGTTTAGTACTAGTTCTTACTCCTTAACATGTCCACATAGAAGATATTGTTTTGACATTGTTTATTTCTCCATAACATGTAACTCAATGGAGTTAATGTTTTGATGTAGTTCATTACTCCTTTACATGTACACATAGAAGATAATGTTCAGTTGTGGTTAATTATTCTGTAATATGTACACATGGTGGATAATGCTTCAATCTAGTTGTTTTATAGCATGCATACTTAGATGTTCATGTTTGGTTCTCTTTCATTATCCCTTAACATGTACACATAAGAATTAATATTTTGATAACATTTATTCTTCCTTAACTTATACACTTTTGATGATGATGTTTTTACACTGTACGTTAGCCCTTCATGTGTCCATTTCTTGCTTAATGTTATGTGATAGTTTTTAATGCATAATGTGTACCCGTGAATGGAAGTATTTAGTTATTGACTATTACTACTGGACAGGTCAGACATAGACTATACTATATTGTTATAGTTCGTTACATCTTAATATTTACATGTAGTGAATCATGTTTCATTCTTGTCCACTGCTCCTTAACATATTCCTATTGTCTATAAATATTAGATCTGGTTCATTACAAATTTGCGTACCATAAGCAGATAGGGTTTACTTATTAACTTTTATTCCTTACAGTGTCACCCTAGTAAATGTTTAAATGGGGCTCCTTACCCTGTGAAATGTACTCTTAGCAGTTAATGGTTAATATTTTATTGTTTCCTTACACATATCTAGAAGATAATGTTCACACTTGGTTTTGAGCCTATATCATTCGAATGTGTTCATCACCTGTCATGTTTTGAGGGCACTGTACTTTGTTATAGGCTGTCTTCTTCACAGTACTTCTTCCTACCCAGATATTGGTTTCTCACCCAATTGTCTTCCATTATTCTGCTTTCTCATTATTCCTTCTCCTTTTGTTACCTTACCACCCCCTCTTTGCTATCTTCCTTTATTCTGATTCCTCTGCCTCATTCTTCAACCCTAGCTACCTATGCCTTCAGTCTGACCTGTCCCATTCTTTTTTTTACCATGCATGTCCTCCTCTTCATATCCTTCTTCAGGCACCTGCTCAGTTGTGGGATACCCCTTTAGAGAGTCCATTCAGTGACCCCTCACAGTCTTCTCAACCTTGTTTTTATTACTCCTTACAGGGTCCATTCAGTGACCCCTCATAGTCTTCTCAACCTTGTTTCAATTACCCCTTACAGGGTCCATTCAGTGACCCCCTCACAGTCTTCTCAACCTTGTTTCTATTACTCCTTACAGTATACATTCACAGGCTTCCCAACCTTCCACCTTGTGAAGTCTCAGCCTTAGCTTCTTTTTAAACTTTCCATCCCTTTTGATCCACACCCCCCGAAACTATCCTTTTGTCCCACTCCTTTCACCCCTATTCATCCATGTGTCATTGTATGGAATGTGATTTTTACCTGGGTCTTTTTATCTACATTTATCATTGACTTCATTACATCCTTTTGTGGGATGGTTCTTCCATGATCTGTAAGTCTCTTCTATCTTGGCTTTTCCTGATGTCACAATTTCCCTTCTTTTCTGCTTCTATCTACCCTCTTTCATTCCTTCCTTATCCACTGCCCCCTTCCTACTTCTTGCCTGATTGGATTGCCATTGTGGTTCTCCATGCTCTTAACCTATTCATCCAGATTTTTCTGCTCTCCTTGGACACATGTTCTAACTGTAGTTGCCTTTGTATTCATTTTTAATTGCTATACCCTTGTTTCCTTCTTCTTTCACATTCCTGCTCTTTCTTTGTCCTGGCTGGTCTTTCTTTCCCTTCTATCCTATAGCAGGGGTACATGGTCACACCTTTTCTCCCATATACCTCCTTTCCGTTTCTCTTTTTGGTGTTCTTTTCATTCCGGTCAGATGCTCTTGTCCTGTCTGGGCCATATAGTGTTTTGTCACATCCTCCCTCCATGTGGTTCCTCTCACTGTCTTTTCATATCTGGGGCACCTCCTTTACCAGGGTCCTATGTTCTTACCCTTTTATGGGTTGAATCTGACAGCTTTTCTCCTTTTTCACCATACTGGCCTGTGGACTATCACACAATCTTTCATCTCACATAATGATGACATGCTGCAAAGTGAAGTATGTTATATAACTCTTATTATATTTTGTTTCAATAATAAAACAAGTAGATAAAATTGTTTAAACTTGACATAAAAGTATGTAGTTTGAAAAATGAAATATTTAACTTTGGTTTTTTTCAACTATTTCTTATAAAAATTCATTATTTGATTTAGTTTTTTGCACTCAGACTTTGAATAGTTCCTTTGCAGGGTGATTTTCATTTCGAGTATAAAAATGCTATTTTTTATCTTACAGTTTTCACATTTCACTTGCATAATCTCTAGAACCTCCTAAATGAATATCAAAAGTTTCTTTAATGTGAATGTTTATATTTTATTTTCCATTTTCTCTACCATATAACTAATTATAGCTGTTATCATCAATGTACAGTGAAATAAATTGCTTAAAATTAAGAAATAGAAATATGTACATGCCTTTTAACTCTTTGTTAGATAATCTTCAAATATCTTCTTTGGGCCGTATGTGCAATTTCACATCTTTTCATTTTCACTTATAGTTTATTCTTAATGTTTTATTTTACTTTCCTGTTCTTTACCATTGATTATATATGTTGACATACGCCAACAGGTACCTACTAGCAATAGCATGGCATGAACAACAGAGATACCTTAGCCTCCAGGAATGTCTTTTTATACACACTTGGTAATACTGTAATGAGGGGAATGCAGAATGAGGGGAAGCTTTGGTTATTTTATAAAAATTATTAAGCCTTTCAAATATGAATTTTAAAACACAAGTAATGCATAACTAACTAAAAGATAAAAGTAAACCCTAAATACAATTTAATTTCTCTCTCTAACTATAACATATTTAGGTAAGAAACAACTGAAGTGCTATCATGAACAAAGCAGCCAATAATAGTAAAAGTGGTCACATCTACTCAAGAATGACAACTTGGTGCAAATTTCAAAATAACCATTGCTAGATTACAGTGTCAAATGCGCTCTTTCTAATGACTATAAACAAATGTTGAAAGTACCTGTAACTTTTAAAGCTCAATGTTAAACTACAGAAGGTGGGCATGGCACCTGTCATGAGTTGGCAAAATGTATTTCTTGTTTCAACTGCATTCAGTGAAAGTACTTTGAATCACACATGTCAAAAGGGCAAGTAAACTATATTCTAATAAAATAAATTACATCCGCTTCTTGTCACAGGTTCATCTACCTTCCACTTATCTTCATGAGTTACAGAGGGTTCCTTTTCTCCATCAGTCTGTTTTTGGGGTTTTCCTCAATCTTAGGAATCTGAGACCACTTTAGACCCTTTAGTCTTTGGTTGCTTGTTTGTCTCATTCTGATCCCATGACCTCTCCCATAATTGTTTCTTGTCCTGCAACCTTCCATTCTTTACCAGTTCCTACTATTAGGGATTAAAAATTTTGCTGTGTGTCTCAACGTTAGGTTCATCATCACTAGCAGTTCCAGTGTCCAATGGGAACACGTTTGGCCATTTTGTTCTCCTGTGGCAGATATTCACTATCGAATCTTAGGTGATCCAAGTTTTGTCAGAAGGAATTTTCATCCATTTACTTTCCCCACCACCGTTATCTCATGTATCAACTTCCTTCCCATTAACTATGGATCCCACTACCAGTCTACGTCTATCTGTGGCTGTGTAGACCCTTCTATCACAGTTCTGTTGAGCCTGTCAGTTATCCTTTTTCAGATTTATACTCCAGGCATTTTGTTTTTCTCAAAACAAATCAGGGGACTGGCATCCTGTGATCCTTCTGTCCTGCCTCAACCAATTTCTGGATCTTCCCCCGATTTACCATGGAGTTCTTTATCACATTCAGGTGGGTTTTTCTCCAAGACTTTGGATGACCATGGTAGATGTATCAAATGCCTTTATCTATATTCCTATTTCTCATTAGTTCAGATGCTATCTTCCATTTGTCCACTATGGGGTTGTGTATCAGTTTCATGCCTAGCCTTTTAAGCTTTGTCCAACTTATGCTTGCTCATGGGTTGCATTTACACAAATACATTGTAGAGTGGCTCCTGTTAGCTCATTCCAAAATGGTGTCTTTTTGACACACACATATCTGTTGCTGCTAGATGCAGCTCATGTTGGTTGGATTCTGAAGTTGGAGAAGTCTTTCCTTTTGCCTACCTAATATCTTATCCACTTGGTTGTATTTTTCAACACCCTCCTCATTGGAATCCAACCTTCTTCACATTGTATCCATTAGATGGTGCTTTCAGTTCTCCATGCACTTCCTGCTCCCTCTGTTTCTGCCTGTGAGGTTCTATAGCTTTGGGGGACTTGGGCTTTTCTGGAAGCCCTTATTCCTTTGGGATAGACACATAAGCATTTTCTTCAGTGGACTTTGGTGGATGAACAAAGACAACACAATGACAAGAGTACTGCTTCCTCCACCTCATCCGGATTTGCATCTGCTCACAGATACTTTTCTTCAAGGTTGGGGAATATGGATACATCAGCAGGAGGCTTCCAGAACGTGATCCACATCAACATCTAAGAGCTCCTGATAGTATGACATGCTTTAGTTCATTTTCTTCCTCTGGTAGTGAGATGATACATCATGCTCCATTCTGAAAATTTCACCGTTGTAGCCTATATCAATCAATAAAGGGGCACTTGTTCCTGTTTCCTTTGTGGTCAAACTTTAAAACTCCTTTATTGGGCCCACACACTGCAGAAGATAATTCTCCTTGTGTGTCATGTTCTGGGTGCTTTTCATCGTGGGGTGGATTGTTTTTCAAGACCCGAACCAGGTTTATTCCACAGAGTAGTCTCTTGACCCTCAGGTTTTCAGGTGGTTATGCAATCAGTTGAGTGCTCCTCATCTGGATGCTTTTACCACCATTCTCCAACACCAAGTTCCCTCTTTTTTTTGTGTTCCCCAATTCCTCATCCTCAGGCCCTGGCAATTGATGTTCTCCATCAGGACTGGACTAACTGGTACCTTTTGTGTTCCTTTTTGTAGACCTCTTCATCGTGCAGTTCTTCTGGATTGTAATGTCACTATTGTTCTTCACTGCCTTTCACTCTCTCCATTTGAACTTTGTCCTCTTGTTCCATGTTTCACCTATCCTTTCAGAGTTATTCTTACTACTATCAGTCTGTGGGCATTGTCACTACACTAATTGGCCATAAGACATCTTGTAAGTGAGTACTTGGATAATCATGTTCCTATTCTGCCCGTCTTTGTAAAACCATGCAGAAACTTTGCCCCTTCTAGTTCTGCTCTTAAGCAAAGAGTATATCCTGTATGAGATGAGATGCACTTTCCAACAGGTGTGCCCCTATGGAGCCCTTGCCATACAGTTTCCCACTCCATCAGCTTTCTTCTTGCTAAAGGAAGCTCATATAGGTAAATTTTGCACTGGATCTTTCACCATCTCAACATGGGATTATAACTTTTTGTGTACACAACGTGGTCACAAGTAAATAGACACCATCTTTTCAGGAAAAATAAAATTTTTCAGTCATATTCACATGAATTGATA
>NW_013667880.1:46418-55582 GCF_000517525.1 Limulus polyphemus | reverse complement strand
ATTAGTTAGCATAAATCAGTTAAATGACGAAAAATTAGGTGTCTATTTGCTTGTGACCACTCAGTGTATGGAGGTGAGTGATTGTATGAAAAGTTAACACTTTCCTTAATTGCAAATATATTTCTGATAGATACCTCCATACACATTCCCACCCATCTACCCCACTTTTCTAGTGCAACTTTATTTATGGCCTCATCAAATAATGAAATATTTTGCACGTGAATGTAGGGGAACAGTTGTGCAATCAGGTGTGTTGCATTCCTATTAGTGAAGGGTTTTTCTCTATGATACATTTTTTATATTTTTATCATTTGCACCAAGTTAATAGTTTTATATTTCAGAGTACACCTGTTTTTCAGTGTATTTTTACCTTCTTTACTTAAGTTACTAGTTTCATATCAATGTCTTTGTTCAACTATTTCAAGTTACACCTGTTTTTCTGTGTATTTTTACCTTCTGTACTAAAGTTACTAGTTTTATATTAATGTCTTTGTTCAACTATTTCAAGTTACACCTGTTTTTCTGTGTATTTTTACCTTCTGTACTAAAGTTACTAGTTTTATATTAATGTCTTTGTTCAACTATTTCAAGTTACACCTGTTTTTCTGTGTATTTTTACCTTCTGTACTAAAGTTACTAGTTTTATATTAATGTCTTTGTTCAACTATTTCAAATTACACTTGGCATTTTTTATATTTTTACTATACCATTTGCACAAAGTTAATAGTTTGATATTAACCTTTTTTCAACTATTTCAAATTACAACTGTTTGTTTTTCTGTGTATTTTTACCTTCTGTACTGGAGTTAATAGTTTTATATTAATATTTTTGTTCAACTATTGTAAATTACACTTGTTGCTTTCTGTATATTTATTTTTATATTTCATACTGAAGTTAATAGATTTCTGAATTCATGGCCTCTGCAAATTAGATCTTTCTTAAAAACACTGGTTGTTTCCTTTAGTTGGTCAATGCCAATAGATCTTTCCTAGAAACACAACCTTTTCTTTAGATGGTCAACTCCATTAGATCTTTCTCACAAACACTGGAAGTTTCCTTTAGATGATCAACTCTATTAGAATTTCCTTAGAAACACTAGAGGTTTCCTTTAGAAGAGTTTTGGCTTTGCATATCAAAATGTTTTTTAGCTAATCAAGAAGAATAAAGACTTAAATGACAATCTTTTTGGCGCATTGGAATTTGATAATAAATCACTGAAAAATATAAGCAACATATAAGAAAAGTAAAACAAATAGTCTAGCTTTTAGAAAAGTTTGAGCTTTCTTCTTAGGGAATTAGGAAACTTAGAAACTTCTAGGCTGTAAAATCTTATTTGAGTTTCCAAGAAAAAAGAAGGCTTACATTCTCAAACTGGAAATTGGTTTCAGGTATACACATAGCATTTGATGCATTTCTGTTATTCTCAAAGAGCATATTGAAAAACTAGAATAAAATATTGTTTTATGTGATTTCATTAACACACTAAAGGGCTGAAAGATTGAATATGGTTATAATATGTATTCTATCTAACTAGTGATTTTTTAAGCCTACAAGTAACTAATTGTGCTGAAAACTTTATAAAAGAAGTATGACTTGACATCCAGAATTTTACAGGAGCTCAAAACAAATAAAACTTACTTTCTGTTGCTGGTGTTTGTCTTAGAAAGGATTGGATATGTACAGTTAGTTTTTGGAAATGAGAAAAAGATCACCAAATGGAGCATTTAGAAAATCTTAGACATCTGTGTACACTCAGACTTTAGTTCAGTGTTGAATTACAAAGAGTTAACAACCACTAGAGAGCACCAGTGGTCAGACTTCATGAGATGACATTAATAACTTTGAAGAACAACAGTTCTTTAAATGTGACATTAACAAAACTTTTCATTCTGTGGGTCCTTCAAAAATTATCCTATTTTTTTTTAACAGCATCTGAATACATTTTGGTGAAACTATGATGTTACATGTTTGATGCATAGACCATATACTAAGAGGATGTAAGATCAGTTTTGTACAAGACAAAAATTTTATATTCACTGTTGTATAAAGAGAAACTTTGGTGACATGGCTACATTATGATTATTAAGTTTCCATTTTAGTAATAATGTTTCTGTTATAGGACTTTGACATTGCAGGCCAGCATGACTTGATGCTTCCTGATGTGGAATGTGTAAAGATTGCTGTGGAAATCCTATCTGATCTGAATCTTGGAGACTTTGTGGTCAAAGTAATTATTTTTCTAAAATTTTGAATACTATGGAAGGATTGATAGTTTTAACTTTTTCACACATAAAAAAACTTTGACATAAAGTTACGATTTTTTAAAAATTAAAAACAGTTATAAGTAACCAATTAATGAAGGTGTGATAAAGATGAACTTTTTCTTTACAGGTTAACCATCGTAAGATATTAGACAAAATATTTGAAGTGTGTGGTGTTTCATCAGACAACTTTCGCAGTGTTTGTTCTTCTGTTGACAAACTGGGCCAGGTAGTGTCATGAGCTAGTCTTAGCTTGTAATGTACTTACTACTGATTGTATATTTAAGTGTTTATAATTCATGTGAAGTTTTGCAGGTGATCTTAGGGTCAGGATGCAGGTTTAATCATTTTCATGTTATTTTCTTGATAATTATAGAGAAAAACTACTCTAAGTACATGATGATGTATAGGCTGTTAGTCATGACAGTGAATAATTTGATTAAGTAGTTGAGTATGTTTATGCTGCTAACCATGGTAGTGATTAGTCTCATTAAGCTCTTGACTATGTATATGCTGCTAATCAGGGTAGTGATTAGTCTGATTATATACTTCACTATGTATATGCTGCTAATAATGTCAATGATTAGCCTGACAAGTACGTGACTATGTACATACTATTCACATGACAGTGAGTAATATGATAAAGTACTTGAGTATGTTTATACTGCTAATCATGGTTGTTATTAGTCTGATTAAATACTTGACTATATATGCTGTTAATCACAACAGTGATTAGTCTAAGTACTTGATTATGTATATGCTGCTAATCATAATGGTGATTAGTCTAAGTACTTGACTATGTATATGTTGCTAATCGTAACCGTGATTAGTCTGACTAAGTACTTGACTATAGTACTGTGTAAAAGTGTTAGGACAAAGTGAAAAATTAGATTTCAGGGTACTTTCAAAGAACAATGGAAGGTAAATCACAAGTGAAACATCAAAATTTTATTTATCTTTATATTTAATACAACAGAAACACAGTGGAAGTGCTTTAGTTCAGCACACAGTTAATATTTTGGGTGTCCCCCTTTCGCTTTGATAACTGCAGACAGTCTTTCAGGCATTGTTGCAAGATATCTAATCAAAGTGTCCTTTGGGATTTTACTCCAAATGTCTCTAATACACTCCCATAAAGTTTCTTTGGAAGTAACTTTTGATTTGTCAAGTTTTTGATCTATCAAATCCCAGATCTGCTGAATTGGGTTGAGATTGGGGCTCTGAGGAGGCCATTGCATCATTTGAATGACTCCAACAGTTTCTTTCTTATTTTACTAAGTAATTTCTGCACAGGTTGGACGAGTGTTTGGAGTCATTATCTTATTGGTAGTAGAATCCTTTACCATTAATATGCAAACCACTGGGTATACCTTGATGGATCAGTATTTGATGGTACTTGCGCTGGTCCATTATTCCATCTATTTTGCAAATATCTCCTGTTGTTTCAGCAGACAAACACCCCCAAACCAGCACTATGCCTCCCCCATGCTTCATGGTAGGTACTATGCATTGAGGTAAGCATCTTTCACCTTTCTTCCCCCAGACGTACAACATACGCTTTGAACCAAATATTTCAAACTTGGACTTGTCCATTCATAACACCCTTTTCCTATCATGAGGAGTTCAGTTTTTGTATGTTTTAGCAAATTTCAATCTCTTGAAAATATTTGAAGATTGAAATAAAGGTTTTTTAACTGCTACACGACCAAATATTCCATTCTCTTTGAGTCTTCTTGATACTGTAGATCTCGAAACTTTTCTGTCATTTGGTACATGATCATTTATCTCATGCTTGATGTCAGTGGCAGTCTTCCTTCTGTCCTGAGGGCTGCATAAATGAAGATATTTAACATCAGTATCATTGAGTTTAGGTGTTTTACTTCTTCTTTTCCCATTTTCAAATTTTCCTGTCTCGGTCTCACTATCTAGAGTGTACTTTACAGTGTTTGTGGAGCATTTCAAGTCAGCAGAAATTTGTTGGAGGGTCCAACCAGCATCACGTAAAGTTTTTATGCAAACTCTTTGCTCTACTGATAATTCTCTACGTTTTTTGGGCTATGACATAACAACAAAGCTTAATATTTAGTGTTAAACACTGTTTTTATCAAGGTTTATTTGTGGAGTGCTATTAAACCGATTTCCTCTAGCATATACTGCTACCATATGATAGCTCCCTGCTAGCTTGTTTCTATATAGTTAAGACACAACATGGTGTACCATGACAGTTATTTCAGACCCAAAATTTGATCAGAATGTTCATTCAAGCAGAACTCTTATGACATGTCCTTGGTACAGATATGTGGGAATTCTAAAGAATGATAAGTATTCCCTTACCCTGGCTCGTTCAATTGTCAACAAATATTAGTGAAGCATTACCATAGTGTTGAAATTTACATTCTATAATGGCATGGAAAAATGAGACCCATAAAATGGAAAGAATGACAAAATATTCTCTTATCCTAGCACTTTTGCACAATACTATATGTTTATGCTGCTAATCATGACAGTGATTAGTCTGATTAAGTACTTGACTATGTATATGCTGCTAATCATGATAGTTATTAGTCTAAAATACTTGACTATTTTTATACTGCTAATCACGAAAATGCTTTATAATGAGAAAAATTCATGTGCTTTTCTTTTTTATTTCAAACAGAGATGATGATTTGTTTTGGTTTACAGTGTTCTTGGGAAGAGGTGAAGGCTGAGATGATTGAGGAAAAAGGTCTGTCTCCCAAGGTTGCAGAAAGAATAGGCATTTACATCCAGAGAAATGGTATATATATTTTTAATGGCTTTTTTATGTCTTTTTCCATTAGAGTAAAACAGTTCAAATGTAAAAAGAAGAAACTAACAGATAATCAAAGGTTTCCCGTGTGAGTTATACTGGAGCTTTTTTAAGTGCTTATAACTTGTTTCAGCTTGAGTGAGCTTAGTTCACCAACATGCAAACCTTCATGAATTATTTCAGATCAAAATTTTCTTGAGAATATTGAGGAAAGTGTTCTTGTATCAGTTGCTTGTACCATTTGTTTTCTAAAGATTACTTGTTACTCTTTCAGTTCTAATCAAAATTTGATCAGAACTTAATATATATAAATATACATGATGTGTTCAGCATAAGTCGTGTTTTTCAGATGTTCTAAATTTCTGATTTTAAGATAATTTGAAAAAAAAAAGAAATAGTAAAATTTTAACATTAATAAGGACTAACATGAAAAGTTTTCATTTAAAATATTCTTCACAAACAAGTAATTTGAACTAGAAAGTTTTTTATTCTTGTGATAGATTTATTAACTTAGTGCACTGCATTTTCAAGGTGGCTTAGACCTTATAGAAGAACTTCTAAATAATGAAGATCTTGCAGGCAATGGAACAGGTCGAGAAGGGTTAGAAGCAATGAAACTGTTCTTCAAGTACTGTGAAATTTATGGAATAAGTGATAAGGTAATGTTGGGTGGTTCCATATTTTAACTGTAATTTCTCAAAAAGAGTAAAGAATTAGTTGAATGAAAATGTTGTGTTCTTCATATACCCAAAAGGTAGTCAAATTGTTTCTTATAAGTTTATATTTATAGCCTTTAACAGGATTATGCTAAATATTCCTCTATTCTGAATTGAGTATTTCCTTAAAGGGAGCATGATACCAGTAGCACAGACAAATACAACTTGGACCGAAGCAACAGAAAACAAGAAGTATTCTGATAGACGATGTACATACCATCAGGAGAATACCCACGAAGTGTAGAATGTACCTTGTAGAAGAAATACCTCATTGTTAGAAATACACCGTTGATGAGAGTTGTTATACTGTTAATGTAGTTTCTAGTTATTATTGGGTCTTTAATACCAGTTTTGGGTGTTAATATAGGTTTCTAGTCATTGTTTAGTCTGTAATACCAGTCTTGGGTCTTAATATACTGTTAATATAGGTTTCTAGTCATTATTGGGTCAGTCTTGGGTCTTAATGTGCTGTTAATATAGGTTTCTAGTCATTATATGTAATACCAGTCTTTGGTCTTAATATACTAATAATATACATCTTGGGTCTTAATATACTGTTAATATAGGTTTCTAGTCATTGTCGGGTCTGTAATACTGGTCTTCGGTCTGAATATACTTTTAATGTAGGTTCTAGTCATTGTCGGGTCTGTAATACCGGTCTTGGGTTTGAATATACTGTTAATATCGGTTTCTAGTCATTGTTAGGTCTGTAATACCGGTCTTGGATCTTCTTATACTGTTAATATAGGTTTCTTGTCATTGTTGGGTCTGTAATACTGGTCTTCGGTCTTAATATACTTTTAATATAGGTTTCTAGTCATTGTCGGGTCTGTAATACTGGTCTTGAATCTTATTATACTGTTAATATAGGTTTCTTGTCATTGTTGGGTCTGTAATACTGGTCTTCAGTCTTAATATACTTTTAATATAGGTTTCTAGTCATTGTCGGGTCTGTAATACTGGTCTTGAATCTTATTATACTGTTAATATAGGTTTCTTGTCATTGTCGGGTCTGTAATATTGGTCTTGGGTTTGAATATACTGTTAATATAGGTTTCTAGTAATTGTTGGGTCTGTAATACTGGTCTTCGGTCTTAATATACTTTTAATATAGGTTTCTAGTCATTGTCGGGTCTGTAATACTGGTCTTCGGTCTTAATATACTGTTAATATAGGTTTCTAGTCATTGTTGGGTCTGTAGTACCAGTCTTGGGTCTTAATATACTTTTAATATAGGTTTCTAGTCATTATTGTCCCATTAATCATAGGCCCATTTGTCATTCATCGGTTGTGGGAAAAGTTTGGGAAAATCTCATAAAAGCGGCTTTGCAAAGTCATTTAACAAAGTTTAAAATTTTATTGAATAGTCACCATGGTTTCACTAAGGTAAAATCTTGCCTTACAAGTCATTTGACATTCTTTGAAAAGGTTACTGCTTATGTAGATGAGGGCATGGGTGTAGATTTGGTGTATCTGAATTTTCAGAATGCTTTTGGCAAGGTGCCATATAAAAGGCTTTTAAAAAATATCTTTATAGATGTGGGGAATGTGTTAGAAAATTGGATAGAAGAGTGGCTGGATGGAAGAAAGCAGAGGGTTGTTACAAATAGACTCAGTCAAACTAGATTAATGTTTCAAGTGGGTACCTCAGGGTTCATTCTTAGGACCTTTGCTCTTTTAGATTTACATCAATGACATGGATGGGTGAATATATGGCAAATGGGTTTTGCTTATAATAAATGCAAGATAATGCAAGTGGGTTATCATAATTTGAATTATAAGTAAAACTTGGATGAGAATAACCTTAACAGTGTCATGAAAGAAAGGGATTCCGGTATAATAGCTGGTGAGTCTCTAAAGCCATCCAAGCAGTGTGTTGTTGCTAGTGGTAGGACAAATAGGATATTAGGTTGTATCTACAGAAATATTGAATACAAGTCTAAAAAGATGATAATTTTATTGTACATGTCACTGGTTATGCAACATTTGGAGTATTGTGTTTAATATTGGGCTCCTTACCTTAGAAAGTACACTGAATATTTGGAAAGGGTTCAGGTGCTTAGGATGGAGGGGTTTTGATATGAGCAAAGGTTGAAATCTCCCAAATTGTTTTCTTCAAAAAAAAAAAAGAGTTAAGAGGGGAACTGATTGAGGTATTTAAGATTGTAAAGGGAATTGATATTGTTGATGCATCATTTTTTTTTCATACTTAAGGACTAGGGGACACATATATAAATTTTTGGCAGGGTAGGAGTCATCTTCAGGTAAGACAATTATATTTTTCTAACAAGGTAGTTAGCCTTTGTAATGAATTGCCTTCAGATGTTGTGGAGGCAGTAAATTTAAGTAAGTTTAAGAGAATGCTTGATAGCTATACAAATGATAAGGGTTAGCTTTAAGATTTTTCTTTTATTTGTTCAATAGTTTAGTTTAGAGGATGGGGCACCCGAGATGGACCAATAGGTCCATTGTTG
Source organism: Limulus polyphemus (assembly GCF_000517525.1). NCBI lineage: Eukaryota > Metazoa > Arthropoda > Merostomata > Xiphosura > Limulidae > Limulus > Limulus polyphemus. The sequence continues at coordinate 47,343 of NW_013667880.1, read as the reverse complement.
TCCCAAAACATTGTTATGTTTTAATACCAGTCTTGTCATCTAAGGTCTCTGTGGACTGTCCGTATAAGTTCCTTTTCCTTACTGGAGACTATAACACCATTCTTATCATCTTCATCTTGATATAGTGTTAATATAGGTTTATGTTCCTTATTGGGAGCCATGATACCAGTCTTGTCTTGTCTGATCTTCATGGACTGTTAATATAGGTTTCTAGTCCTTACTGGGGGCTGTAATACCATCTTGTTGTCTTGGGTATTAATCTTAATTATTTTGTTCTAGAAGGTAATGGAAAATGCCAGCAGCCCTCCTCAGCTACTTTATTTTTGTTGTATACTATTATTAAAGATATTAAATGTAAGTCAAAATTATAGAAATATGTTTGTTATTTAACAACGCTAAAATTTCACAAAAGAGAAGTATTAAAGCAGCCTATTTTAATTGAATGTTTCTTCTTGCTATATTTATTATTGTTCAAAGCTTTTTTTTAATCTAATGTTTGTATAAGATATTTAGTATTCCTGTGTTTTATTCCTTTATATAGATTTATTTTGACTTGAGTTTAGCTCGAGGACTGGACTACTACACTGGAGTTATCTATGAAGCAGCTCTAACAAGTAAGTATTATCCCAACAGATTTATTATTTCATGCTAGTCTTCTTTAGGAAAGACAAGTTATCCATTCTGATGTAAATTATATGTAAAGAGTGTTAAAAAGAAAAGCTAAATCCAAATCTTGGGAAGTAATCTGTTCTAGATTAGCAGTCATATAAGTATAGATAAATACTGATGATGGTAACTACCAACAGCACATAACACAAAATGTCCAAAAACAACATATACATAGTGATGGTGATGACTTCTAACAACAAATACATAATGAGTGTGATGACTTCTAACAACAAATACATAATGAGTGTGATGACTT
>NW_013667880.1:35430-45419 GCF_000517525.1 Limulus polyphemus | reverse complement strand
CATAGTGATGGTGATGACTTCTAACAACAGATACATAGTGATGGTGATGACTTCTAACAACAGATACATAGTGATGGTGATGACTTCTAACAACAGATACATAGTGATGGTGATGACTTCAAACAACAGGTACATAGTGATGGTGATGACTTCAAACAACAGGTACATAGTGATGGTGATGACTTCAAACAACAGGTACATAGTGATGGTGATGACTTCTAACAACAGATACATAGTGAGGGTGATGACTTCAAACAACAGATACATAGTGAGGGTGATGACTTCAAACAACAGATACATAGTGAGGGTGATGACTTCTAACAACAGAAGTCATCACCCTCACTATGTATCAAACAACAGATACATAGTGATAGTGATGACTTCTAACAACAGATACATAATGATAGTGATGACTTTTAACAACAGATACATAATGATGGTGATGACTTGCAATAACAAATACAAAGTGATGGTGATGACTTGTAATAACAAATACAAAGTGATGGTGATGACCTCTAACAACAGATACATAGTGGGGGTGATGACTTGTAACAATAGATATTTAGAGATATAGGTGACTTCTAACAGTAGATATGTGGTAGTGGAAGTGTCTTCTAACAGAATGTGGTGATGGAAGTGTCTTCTAATAGTAGATATGTGGTGATGGAAGTGTCTTCTAACAGTAGATATGTGGTGATGGAAGTGTCTTCTAACAGTAGATATGTGGTGATGGAAGTGTCTTCTAACAACAGATACAAAGTGGAGATTATGATTACCATCAACAACAATAATGGGACAATAATCAATGTTAAACTACATTTCTTCATTCCTCAGAATATAACTGTAGATACAGTATTTATAAAGTTTACTTATTTTCCAGAAATGAAATAGTTCTCTTCTTAGATTTGTAATTTAATAAAATTCTTCTTGTTACAGAATTAAGTCATAGAACTCATTTTGCAAATGGAGAATTGCATGCTGTTGGTAGTGTAGCAGGAGGTGGTCGCTATGACAACCTTGTTGGAATGTTTGATTCAAAACAAAGAAATGTTCCTTGTGTTGGAATTAGTATTGGAATTGAAAGGATATTCTCGATAATAGAGGCACGTGCTCAGGTAAGTTTTGAGTAAGATACAAGAGTCACACTTTAGAGCTTTTGATTCACCGGCTTATCAAGAGAAAAGGCTGTTAGTTTACATAATTTTGCTCTGTAACGAGCACCACTACAGTTTAGAAAGAATTATGCATAAATGTACTTTGTTTTGAACAGTGATTTATCATAAGTATTTCATTTATGCTTCCGAGAAAAAATTGTGTAATTATAAAAGTATGAATTATTCTCTAGTAATTACATGATATGTATGTTATACGAAACAGGGACTCCACCTAGTATGAATCTGTTACTTTACCCTCCACCTAGTATGAATCTGTTCCTTTACCCTCCACCTAGTATGAATCTGTTCCTTTACCCTCCACCTAGTATGAATCTGTTCCTTTACCCTCCACTAAGTATAAATTTGTTCCTTTACCCTCCACTAAGTATAAATTTGTTCCTTTACCCTCCACCTAGTATAAATCTGTTCCTTTACCCTCCACCTAGTATGAATCTGTTCCTTTACCCTTCACCTAGTCTGAATCTTTTCCTTCAATCTCCACTTAGTATGAATCTTTTCCTTCAATCTCCACTTAGTATGAATCTCTTCCTTCAACCTCCACCTAGTCTCAATCTCTTCTTTCAACCTCCACCTAGTCTCAATCTCTTCCTTCAACCTCCACCTAGTCTCAATCTCTTCCTTCAACCTCCACTTAGTCTGAATCTTTTCTTTCAACCTCCACTTAGTCTGAATCTCTTCCTTCAGCCTACACCTAATATGAATCTCTTCCTTCAGCGTACACCTAATATGAATCTGCTTCTTTTCTCTTCACCTAGTATGAATCTGCTCATTTACCCTCCATCTAGTATGAATCTGCTCATTTACCATGCACTTAGTATGAATCTGCTTCTTTGCCCTCCACCTAATATGAATCTGATCCTTCATCCTCCACCTAGTCTGTATCTTTTCCTTCAACCTCCACCTAATACAAATCTGCTCTTTCAACCTCCACCTAGTCTGAATCTCTTCCTTCAACCTCCACCTAATACATATCTGCTCTTTCAACCTCCACCTGGTCTGAATATCTTCCTTCAACCTCCACCTAGTCTGAATCTCTTCCTTTACCATCCAGCTAGTATGAATCTGTTTCTTTACCCTCCACTTAGAATGAAACTGTTCCTTCAACCTCAACTAGTATGAAACTGTTCCTTCAACCTCAACTAGTATGAATCTGTTCTTTCAACCTCCACCCACAGAATATCTCCTTCAACCTACACCTAGTCTGAATCTCTTCCTTCAGCCTCCACCTAGTATGAATCTGCTCATTTACCATCCACCTAGTCTGAATCTCTTTCTTTGCCCTTCACCTAGTATGAATCTGTTCCTTCATCCTCCACCTATTCTGAATCTCTTCCTTCAACCTCCACCCACAGAATATCTCCTTCAACCTCGACGTAGTCTGAATCTCTTCCTTCAGCCTTCACCTAGTAAAAATCTGCTCCTTTACCATCCACCTACTCTGAAATTCATTCATCATCTGCCTAGTCTGAATCTCTTTCTTTGCCCTTCACTTAGTCTGAATCTCTTGCTTCAACCTCCACCTAGTGTGAATCTGTTCCTTCATTCTCCAACTAGTGTGAATCTGTTCCTTTTCCATCCACCTAGTATGAATCTGTTCCTTTTCCATTCACCTAGTGTGAATCTGTTCCTTTTCCCTCAACCTAGTATGAATTTGTTCCTTCAACCTTCACCTAGTCTGAATATGCTCCTTTATCCTCCACCTAGTATGAATCTCTTCCTTTACCATCCAGCTAGTATGAATCTGTTCCTTTACCCCCACCTAGTATGAATCTGTTCCTTCAACCTCCACCTAGTCTGAATCTCTTTCTCCAGTCTACACCTAGTAGGAATCTGTTCCTTTACCATCTGACTAGTAGGAATCTGTTTTTTACCCTCTATCTAGTATGAATCTGTTCCTTCAACCTCCACCTAGTGTGAATCTGTTCCTTCAACCTCCACCTAGTATGAATCTGTTCCTTTTCACTCCAACTTGTATGAATCTGTTCCTTTGCCATCCACCTAGTATGAATCTCTTCCTTCAGCCTCCACCTTATGTCAGTCTCTTCCTTCAGCCTCTACCTAGTCTCAATCTGTTCCTTACCCTCCACCTTGTATGAATTTGTCCCTTAATCCTCCACCTAGTATAATTCTGTTTTTCCACCTTCAACCTTGTTTTTTATCTGTTACTTCACTGAGACTAAATCTGTTCTAACCTTCTACTGAGTCTGAATCTGATTCTATCAGTTTGAATCAGCCAGTTGGTTCTCCATTGTTGTATTAGGTGGAACATGAGAAACTGAGAACTACAGAAACAGAGGTTTTTGTTGCTTCAGCACAAAAGAAGATGACAGAAGAAAGAATGAAGATTTGCAAAGAACTTTGGGATGCTGGAATAAAGGTGATTTTATATCAGGAATTTCATATATCAAGGATGGTTCACGACAGCATATTTTTAATATTGTGTGCTTAAGGCACATAATATTTGAATAGAAATTAGGTTAATGTATACTTAAGCATAACCCTTTAGTTCATCTTTCTTTGTAGTATCTTTCTGTGCATTTTTTGAAGGTGAAATATCAAACTTCACTGTGTTCTTTTATAAACTTTAATCTTTTAGAACATGTTACTCTTTCACTGTGTTGTGGAAGCTGTATCTAGTCTTAGGTATTTCAAAACAGATAAAATGTTTAAAGCAGTGAAAATGGCTCTACTGTTGTCATGACAAATACTTAACTGTATGACTTCATTGTTATATTTGTACAAACAAAGTAAAATATAATTAATTTGAAATGTATTTTACAAGAAATTTTGAAACTCAATATGCGAAAAGAAAAATAAGGACTGTTTTTGTCATGTTAAATCTGATTGTTTTTATGACAAATTTTATTAAATTTTAGATTTTATTTTGACATGAAGATGATAAAAGAACTGAATCATGACCATTTCTTCTTTAAAACATATTTGATGCTTGTAACTACATTATGAATCTTTTCATATTTAAACTTACTGTTAAATTGAAATTATTACCAATTTTGTCTTTTATCTTGCAGACTGAGCAGTCCTACAAAGTGAATCCTAAATTATTAGACCAGCTTCACTACTGTGAAGAACGATTCATCCCTTTGGCCATTATTATTGGAGAGACTGAACTGCAGAAAGGTGTCGTGAAGCTTAGATATGTAATGAGTAGAGAAGAGGTACCCGATTGTGTTTTTAAAAAAACATGTTTATGTTTGAATATTACCGAAAACATTAATGTTTCATTAGAATAATGAGAGAGATTGACTGAATTATGAAATAGTGTGTTAAACTAATTTATGTAAACTGTATAATTAAGTGTTGATGTATTTTGTGAACAAAGCTGTACTAGTTTTAGCCAGTTGTGTGCGGTGATTTTTATATTTTGTACACTTTTTCGTCTTTTACAGATAGAAATCGAAAGAAATAAGTTAGTTCAAGAAATTGGAGCTCATATCAGGACATTCTCAAGTATCAAACAGACCTGAGGGAATTTTTATCAGCATTTCATTTAAAATCTGAGACTTTAATTTCATTATTATCTTAACATTGAATAAATTGTGAATACATGAATTTTTATCACTTATAAAAACCAAAGGTATTTGATTTATATAAAAAACAAGTTTTTATCAAAATGCAACATTAACTATTTTGCAACATCTAATGTATATTTTTTATTAGACCAAAAATGCTGTTAGCTAAGCATGGACTGATAGAACTTGATATTATAAACAAATAATATAATTTTTTTTAAGATATCTATATATGTTTCATTATCTAAAAAGTTCATAATATTACTGAAAGAACTTGTGAGCTTTATTTTAAAGTTGGTGTTGTACTGAAGTATCTTTGGCTCTGTGTTTCTGGTAAGATGCCACAAAATCCCAAACATTGAACAATAAAAAGAATTAATCAAATTTTGTGGTTGGTATTTACAAAATTTAAGGATGAAATGTCTGAAAGTGTGTAGTAATGGGTTAGTTTCATAAGTTATATCTTGATTTTGGACATCATGTTTCAGTAAATGTAGTAATGGGTTAGTTTCATAAGTTATATCTTGATCTTGGACATCATGTTTCAGTAAATGTAGAACAAGTTTTTAATTTTTTATTCTGTTTTTGTAATCACAAAACAGTTACTCAGGCTTTTGTTATCTCAAATATGCCTGAAATAAGGATGTGTTATTTGATGGTAAAGTAACAGGTAGCTTGTATACATAAAGATTTATGGTGTATTCTTTAGTATTTGGTGTTTTTTTGCACGCAACACCTGGATCTCAGTGCTTAAGTTTTTAAACCAATGAGTAAATAGTAAGTTTATCATAGATCACCATATAATCAGTAGTGATACATATACCAGTGGTCTCCAAACTTTAGGTATTCTATAAGGCACGTTGCAGAGCAAGACTTGGTAAAACACAAAATATCTTTATTTTACAGTTATTTGTAATATATTTATTATAAAATTTTTATGCAAATCAAAAACAGAATATAAGAGCACCATTAGACTACTGTAGTATATGCTTCCAGATGCTCCAGCTGTAAGTCTGAGAAATTATAAAACTGAAAATGGGATTTTGTTACCCCTCAATGGGCAGAGCACAGATATTCAATTCTGTAGCTTTGTTTTTAACAACAAACAAGCTTAAACATATTACAACAATAATCCTCCCCTCCGACATGAGCAGAAAATTGCCTTGTTATTTAGGTGGGAAAATATCTCAATGTGGCTTATAGCTCTCTCTCTCTGTAGGTCTGTGGACTTACAACACTATCATCAGGGATAGCAGATAACCCAATGTGTGTAAAAACAAAGAAACACTCTCATGTAGTCCATCACTTGTGATGATGACAGGTCAGATGCATTACGCTCTCATCTCATCTTTTGGGTCTATGAGTGCACAAGAATGATCTTGATGCACACAATGTAGCACTTGTTACAGTTCCGATGTAGCAATCATCTCTCACAGCTAACAGGTAGTTTCATCTTTGCAGGCTGTTGTGGTCAAGTGAGAAGGTGGGATCTGCTATTGGCAAACTCTCTGATGCTATCTCATCTTAAATGGTATGACTTCCAGTAATATAATTACTTTGCTTTAAATATTTACAGTATTTTTACATTATCTCAGTCAAGACGTATGTATGTATGTCATATATATATATTGTAAAAAATCTGAGCTAAATTAAAGACAACTTGTCCTAACAGGATCACACTAGACTAGTGCTCTACCAACTAAGCTACCAGAACTCAAGTAAAATCCAACCTGTTCTAACATTCACAACTTGGCATTCTGAAACTAAAAACACATAATAGCACTAGTTGATGTACCTACTGAACTGTCATAAGTGACTCCTAAACCTAACCATTCTGTACTTTTTTAGAAACCTTATATGTAAGATCAACAAGTATTCAACATTGTAAAGGCCATATGTGATATTTTTTAAAAGTTAAGATCAGTTTTAGCGAGTACCTTTAAGTAGATTATCAATGTTAAGATAACTATTTTCAGTTAATAAATTTGCCATTTGAGTCACCTGTTTTTAAATTGTTTTAAGGTATTTTGATTTTCTGACACGTCGACATTTATTGAATAAAACGTATAAGTTTATGTTGTATGGAGTTGGATAGGTGTAACTGTTAGCAACACAAACGTACTTAATTATATCATAATTGTAATCTTTTATCCAAACGTAACATGAGACTGACTTATTATGTCATTTCTTAATTGTAGAACTTCCTAGAAATTTAGTTTCTTTCAGGCCACGTGCTGTATTTGATGACACTAGCAAATCTCTCTATACTAGTTGTGGTGTAAACCTAAAAGCGGCCAAGGTCACGTATAGGTTTCAATATATAAATGTTGACCTAAAAAATACAAGATTTATCCTAATTACAAAATGAATACGCAAGTCAACTGAAGGTGACACGTGAATTAATATTGTCCAATCAGATCTGACATTTAAAGACACACCTACACTGTTGCCAACTCTTAACATTCTGTTAACTACGTGTTTTGATATCGCTATCTAAACTGCTGTTAACTACCTGTTTTAATATCACTATCTAGACCACTGTTAACTACGTATTTTAATACTACTATTTAGACCACTGTTAACTACGTGTTTTAATATCGTTATCTAAACTGCTGTTAACTACGTGTTTTAATACTACTATTTTGGACCACTGTTAACTACGTGTTTTAATACTGCTATTCATACCATTGTTAACTCCGTGTTTTAATACTACTGTCTGGAATATTGTTAACTACGTGTTTTAATATCGCTATCTAAACTGCTGTTAACTACGTGTTTTAATATCACTATCTAGACCACTGTTAACTACGTATTTTAATACTACTATCTAGACTAGGGTTAACTACGTGTTTTAATACTACTATCTAGACTACTGTTAGCTACGTGTTTTAATACTACTATCTAGACTACTGTTAGCTACGTGTTTTAATACTATTATTCAGATTACTGCTAACATCGTGTTTTAATACTACTGTCTAGACCACTGTTAACTCTGAGTTTTAGTACTATTATTTAGACTCCTGCTAACATCATGTTTTAATACTAGTAATGTTTAATGATGGCGTATTTTGTAGGGTACAGTAGATGTTTATACAGTGGAGCTTTAAGCAGAGTAGACATAGTAGGTTTTAGAAATTTAATAAATTGCAACTGTCTTTTGAAAGAAAAGAAGACGTCTCTGCCTTCAGGTTACAACAAATGTTTTAATTTTTGTTAAGATATGAGAGACAATGTAACTGAGAGGGTTTAATGGTTTTCGGGATATAGATGGAACATCATAGCTGATTATAATGATATTAAAAAAAGGAGTGTGTATTTAGTTTTAGCGCGAAGTTTCATAATGGTATATCAGGACTCTGAAATCAGAGCCAGTAAAGAAGCCAGTTTTTCGTTTCCAATTCAACTTTATGGTTTAATATGGACAGCTAGGGAAAATATCACCGACGGAGTGCAAATCTGGAATAATTATGTATGTTGATGGTGGTAATCCACTTTCAATACTCCATGAAGATGTATCGGAAATAACTGCCGTTCCATGTTTGTTGTTTTAACTAAACACGTTGTATTCTATACAGATGTCAAAGAGCAACTTGAAAGTATAAACCGGAAGTGCTAGGTTAAGTTCAGGTAATTACCGTTTGAGATATTCTATTGTTTCTTGTACTGATACGTTAGTAAATGATTAGTGAACGTCGAAACTGAACATTCTACCATTAGCTATGTGAAAGTTTTGTTACTTACTGAGACAGTTCACATTATATATATATATATGATGGCAAGATTCTTCCTAGAACGGGGGATAAGCGTTCTCTTGACCATTTGGATAGAAATACAATAGGATATAAACAATGTTAAATGCTGTGGAAGATTGTAGAGAAATACAGTAAGATATAAACACTGTTAAATGCTGTGGAAGATTGTAGAGAAATACAGTAAGATATAAACACTGTTAAATTCTATGGAAAATTGTATAGATTTATGATGTCAGAAAAACACGTAGGTTTAATGCAAAACGATAAAACCCTGTAACCTGAGCTTTTTCGAAAGGTGGACCTTTCTTCTTCTTCAGGGGCAAACTAGGAAGCTCCTGAAGAAGAAAGGTCAACCTTTCGAATGCGCTCAGGTTACAGGGTTTTATCGTTTTGTATGAAGATTGTATAGAAATACAGTAAAATTGAAACTATTCAATTCTATGGAAGACTGTATAGAAATACAATAAGATAAAACAAAAACAATGTTAGATTCTGATAGAGTATCTTAATTTAAGTACAAGCACAAACACTAGTGACGAAGACGAAAAACGATATAAAGACGATCTTCAAGAGGTAAAATCTCGATCTTCAGCTTATAGGTTGAACTCATAAAGAATATCATGAAAAGTTTCTAAACATAATTCATTTCGTACAAAAACTGTTTAGAATTCAAGTCAACAGTTACATAGTTAATAATGTTCATCACAAACAAACTAAATAATAGACTTGACCGGTTAAAGTAATGTGTTATATTGATAATGTTCGTCACAAACAAAAAACAAACGAAACCCCTACTACTTTCCAGATTATACACTATACCAGTTAAAGTAACATGTTATAATGTTCATCACAAAGTGACGAGGCTTTCTTCTTCTCAGACTACACTATTTAAAGCAATGTTTTATCTTGATAATCAACGAAACTCCTACCATTTTTCAGACAATATAAGTACTTTGATAGGTGCAGTGTACTCAGTATGTATTTTCCATATATCAAACCCCAAATGTTTTACTTGTAACATAATTTGTGTACAGGTATTTACAGCACCTCAAACCTGTTTCGAACCCGACCAATGGCATCTCTTTACAAATTATTCCTTTTTTCCCCCATATATATATATATCACAAAGAGCGCGATTTCTTTACGCATGCGTAGGAATATAATCCACCTGTATGAGTTCATACAATAAATGTTAGTGTACTGTGAATCCTATTTATTATGCAATTTTCTTTCTGGACTTGGTATATTCATTGAAGACCTGAATTACTAAGGTGAGTGTCTGTTGTTCAAGAAATATCCTTCTTTTGTATATCATATAAGTAGTATTGGGGAGTAATTGTTGTGTTTAAAGACAGTTTTAAGTACTGTTTTACTTATTCGATAACGAGGAACCCGCTTTGAGACTAATAATGGCTGGAGACGGCTTGAATGGGTAATGAAGAAAAACTTTAATATAAGTTTAACATAATAGCAAATGTACAACGTTTCGACAAGGTTTTTGTCATCATCAAGAAAGTAACGAATCGGTGTAC
>NW_013667880.1:32152-34473 GCF_000517525.1 Limulus polyphemus | reverse complement strand
CTGATATTATTTGTGGCTACAGGGACGTTGTTTCCCTTCTTGTATTCAAACTGCATTACACGCCGAATGTGTGTCTCGTCACGCGTCATCACTATAAGAGATTAGAGTATACTAAACTTTACACATTATATAGGCTACACTTACATGATGTCTAGTCGTTCGTTTTGTTTTTGAATTTCGCGCAAAGCTACACGAGGGCTATCTGCGCTAACCGTCCCTAATTTAGCTGTGTAAGACTAGAGGGAAGGCAGCTAGTCATCACCACCCATCGCCAACTCTTGGGCTACTCTTTTACCAACGAATAGTGGGATTGACCCACTTATAACGCCCCCACGGCTGAAAGGGTGAGCATGTTTGGTGTGACGGGGATTCGAACCCGCAGACTGCGAGTCGAGCGCCCTAACCACCTGGCCATGCCGGGCCCTAGTCGTTCGTTTAACTATTATACGTGATGCACGTTTTCTTTCTTGTTTTTTTTTTTGGGGGGGGGGTGTAATGAAATGATCAAAAACGCGATATTAATTTCTTGACAACCTAATATATTAACTAACTGTAATACAATAGGATTTGAGTTATGAAATAAAACTTAAAATATTGTTAATGCAATAATAGAGAAATTGTTTTAATACGGAATTTAAAATTTATATTCAGTAAAAGTTAAGTTAAAGGACAAAGGCCTTTAATACCGGGGTCAAGATTCATAGTGTTACGTCTCTGGTCGTTTGTTAATTTTCCGTGGAAATTCTTTCCGAAGAACTTCAGCGATACAAGTCCTTTCTTAAATAAAACTAGTTTATTCTTTCTCAATTCAACTTTGCAGTACACTTAATTTTTACAGTCACTTTCACTTAAACACATTCTAGAATTCACAACGATTCACGCACTTTACTTACGGTCACCACTACCGCTCACTTGACTCGATTATCTGTCTCTATATCTCTCTGTCTGCAATTCAGTTGTTGCCGTCACTTTATTTACCGGCTTATATACTATAAGAGCGCGAGTCTAACAAACGCTAGGACGTTCAACAGGTTCCTCGATCTTTCAAGATACTCATTACCAGATCACGTGACTCCGCTGTCGTAACAGTGCCCCTTCCTTAGTATTGTTCGTTCCGAACAATAGCCACTTAAATTAAACCAACAGATAATTAACAATAACTTAATTAAATGTACAGAATTTACAAATACAAAATTAAAATTCAACAAAGTCTCTTAATTTTACGGGATATATATTCTTCCGTACTGGTCTCTGTCTCGTTGGCTTCTGCTTCACGTAAAGTTCATCTGGTCAATCAGGAAATGTCCTATTATCGGTAATAGTCACATCAGTGGTAGTAATTTCATCAAGGGCTTCACTGTTTCCCTTCTCAAAACCGAGTAGAATTTCTTCCTCGACAGTGGCTTTTCCAGGTGACACGTCTTCAGCGGCATCTTTTGTTCCATTGTTCACTTTGTCCCAACTGAAATGTCCTGGACCATGATAACGCCAAAGCCTGTTGCCATGCACCACCTTTGGCTTACCTCACCGACCACATTTTATTCGGAAAGTCACGTTTGAGAGACGATCCACTATGTCATATGGGCCTTCCCATGGAGAAGACAACTTAGGAGACTTCCCTTTGGTTTTCCTGGGATTATGCAACCACACCTTGTCTCCTGGTACAAAGCTGACTTCAGTAGATCTCTTATCATAACATAGCTTCATCGAATCAGCAGACGTTTTCAAGTTTGAACACACTTGATGGTGAATATCATCCATCCATTCAGATAACACTTTCACGAACTCTGGCACATTTTCAGGCAACTCTTCGTAAGGTGGGCGTTCTGTTATCAGATCCACTGGAAACCGAAGTTCCTGACCAAACATCAACTTTGCTGGAGTGTATCCAGTGGCTTTATACTCTGGTGTCCTATAGGCCATCAACAGTGGAGGGAGTAAGACATCCCAGTCATCTTGGCGACTGTTACAAAACTTTGCCAATTCCTGTCCCAGTGTCCAATTGTTCTTTACTACCATCTCATCAGACTGTGGGTGAAGTGGCATTGTCCTGGTCTTTCGTATGCCAAACAACTTGCAGCATTCATGGAATACAGCTGATTCAAAGTTACGGCCTTGATCTGAATGCAGTTCGTATGGCATACCAAATCTGAAGAAGAAATGACTAATATCCAAAGCTACAGTTGTAGCTTCCTGATTTGGTATTGCATATGTCTCAGGCCACTTGGTGAAATAATCCATCACCATACAAATGTACCTTTTCCAGCAAGAGTTTGGGGCAAAGGACCAGCAATGTCAATGGCCATTCTCTCCATTGGTGT
>NW_013667880.1:30512-32142 GCF_000517525.1 Limulus polyphemus | reverse complement strand
ATAAAAACTTTAATATAAGTTTAACATAACAGCAAATGTACAACGTTTCGATAAGTACCTGATGATGACAAAAACCTTGTCGAAACGTTGTACATTTGCTGTTATGTTAAACTTATATTAAAGTTTTTATTCATTACCCATTCAAGCCGTCTCCAACCATTACTGTTTTACTAAGTTAACTTAAGGAGAGCTTATACTACTGTTTAGTGCTGTCTTGTTTAGGAAAATTAAAGAAAGCTCATACTACTGTTTAGTGCTGTCTTGTTTAGGAAAATTAAAGAAAGCTCATACTATTGTTTAGTGCTGTCTTGTTTAGGAAAATTAAAGAAAATTCATACTACTCTTTAATAGTGTTATTTATGGAAAATTAAGAATGCTTATGCGATCGTTTAGCGCTGTTTTATCCATGGAAGTTTAAAAAAGCTTATACTACCCTTTAGTGTTGTGTTAGTCGGGGATTTTTGAGAAACTGTTTAAAAGCGTCGAAAATAGCATGGACATAAAATTAAGTTGAAGATTCATGAGGTTTCTAATTTTTAACGTTACGAGCAGTAACGGGTTTGTTAACTCTACCATAAGCAATAAGGTCAAGCAACAAGTATTTACTGTAATATTTTGGGAATTTATGACACAGAACAACAATTGAAGGTTAACAATCAGGAAGATTCAACGGAAAAACAAATTGGGGAGAAACTTTCGACATTAGAAAGTCATCGCTTCATTAGTTACGTACATTTCTACAATTAAATACCACTGTATAGAAACGGTAAAACGTATACAGTTATAACGTCTTTACAGACCTGTACTGTACTTATATAGCCATCTGCAGTACCATATTGGTTTTACGAACCTGTAGAATTTCTATAGGACTGTACCAGTTCTATACATGTGGATCATCTTTATACAATTGCATCAGTGCTATACAACTACAATATATCTAGAACACTGTAGTGGTTCAATGTAGCCATAACATATTTAGAGGACTGTACTAGATCTATACAGCCACAATATCTCTTAGAGGACTGTACCGGTTCTGTACAGCCACAACGTCTCTATAGAACTGTACCAGTTCTATACAGCTGTAACATCTCTATAGAATTGTATCAGTTCTATTCAGCTGTAACATCTCTGTAGAACAGTACCAGTTCTATAGAGCTGTAACATCTCCGTAGAACTGTACCAGTTTTATTCAGCTGTAACATCTCTGTAGAACTGTACCAGTTCTATACAGCTGAAACATCTCTATAGAACCGTACTACTTCTAGACAGCTGTAACAACTCTAGAGAACAGTATCGGTTCTATTCATCTATAATGACAAATGTAAGTATGTTGAGCAGTTATACGGTCGTTGCACCGGAAGTGATACTTCACGTGTTTTTAGAATACCACCTAAATTATATATAGTGAGATAAACAAACATAGTTCTTTTGTTGGAAGTTACGTACAGAAGAAAAGCAGTTATTGATACTGGATCTTTACGACAGACGTATGAATAAAATAGTTAAGTAATAAATCTAGTGGTAATAAGAGTGTATAAACTAAGTATTAGGTCGTCATGAAATTAATGTCGCTTTTTTAGATGAAAAAACCCGAACAACTTATATATCAAAACAAGACATTTATTAAATG
>NW_013667880.1:26461-29546 GCF_000517525.1 Limulus polyphemus | reverse complement strand
TTCTTGCCACTGTTGTTGACTTTCTTGTAGCTGCTGCTGACTTTCCTGTAACTATTGGAGACTTTCTTCCTGTTTCCGTTATTGTTCCAGTTGCCACTGGTGTAATCTCTCTTCTTGTTTCTTTTCTCGTACTTCTTGTTTCTTTTCTTTTTCCTCCAACAACTGCTGTAATATCTCTAGTTTATTTTGCTGTTCGAGCTGCCATTGTTGCAGGTTTTCTTGCCACTGCTGTAATCTCTCTTCTTGTTTCTTTTTTCCTCCAACAATTGCTGTAATTTCTCTTCTTGTTTATTTTCTTTTTCCTCCAACAACTGCTGTAATCTCTCTTCTTGTTTCTTTTCTCGTTCTTCTTGTTTCTTTTGCTGTTCTTATATTGCTGCCATCAACTCTGCTAAGCTATAGTTTGATTTGCCGCTTCTCGTTTCCATCTTCTTCTTTTTTTTTGTCCCACTCTCTGACATTAATTTGTTACGTCTCTGGTCGTTTGTTAATTACTCGTAAAACTTCTTTCCGAAGAACTTCAGCGATACAAGTGCTTTCTCAAATAAAACTAGTTTATTCTTTTTCAATTCAACTTTGCAATACACTTAATTTCTACAGTCATATTAACTTAAACACACGCTATAATTCACAACGAACGATTCAGGCACTCAATTGTACGTCTCTATCTCTGCCTGTCTGCAATTCAATCATTGCCGTCGTTTTCGTTTTTCCTGTCAGCTATTTAGATTTAAAAAATAATTATTTCCGAAAAAAATAATTACTAATCTCGGGTGCTTGAATATTGAACAATCCTTCTTCACCCCACTCGTGGTCTAGGAATATGGGCTTAACTTGAGAAAATAGGAAATTAATGCAGACGAGGTATGTAATTTTAGAAATGTAAAGAGAGAGTAGCTGTAGACAATAAAAAGTGAAGAGCAAAGTAAACTAAACTTAATGGCCGATATCAGACAGATGGTCCATCAGGGCGGCGGGGATCTAAAAATCCTATGCCGAGAATTTAATGTGGGGGAAATGGAAGTGCCCTGTGAAAAACCCAATTTCATTGGTAACAACTGATTCGTTACCAGTGCCCGGTTAATGAGAAGAAGTAAGTAGGGAAGGCAAAGTGAAGTCCGGTGCTGGGGGTTGATTAGTTTTTGATTCTGTTGTGGAGTCTCCTGGAGTTTATCAAGGTTTTAAATTGGCATAGTTTGTGGTTCCAGGCAGGTGGTAAAGGCGTGGAGTTCTTGGTGTCGTTGGTGAGTGAGCGGAAGACTGAGAAAGGTTCGTCGGGTAGGTAGAGATCGGAGGAGGTGTAGATTACTAAGGCGTTCGGTGAGCTTGACGCCGATGATGTAGAAAGTGGCTTAGGGCTGGAAGACGTGTATCATTGCCGTCACTTTATTTACCGGCTTATATATACGAAATAGAGTGCGTCTGTAAAACACTCGAGGCTTCACGAACGGATATGATCTTTCTGGAATCTCATGACGTGTTACTAGCGTCACGTGACTTCCGCTGTCTTAGCAATACTTATAATAACCTATTGGCAACACTGTTACTGTTAAGCCTAACGTTTAAGAACCAATTATATTAGTTGTTTTTTATCGCTACTTTGTCTTTCACATTAATCCTTAAAACACGAGGAGACAATAAACTAGTCTTTAAATTGTATATATTTAACAAAACTATGTATTAACATGTTTTAAGATTTTCCAGTAATTTGAATTATAGCTGAGCTTAAAGTACCGTTACACACTTGCTAAACCTAATTTAACGTTGTAATACAATTTAAACCACTAAACTCTGAGATAAAACTTTGACAGTCTTACTTTTATTTACCAATCTTACTAAATCTAGTTATTCTTTTGTTATTTAACCGAAATTACTACAAATGATAATAGTAATATTAAATATTTTTCAGAAATCTATAACAGCTTAACTCTTAAACGACTTCTCTCTTCCGTAGCGTGCCCCCTAGTGGCACAGGGGTATGTCTGCGGATTTACGGGTTTGGATACGTGTGGTGGGCAGTGCACAGATAGCCATTGTGTTTACCTTCAAATAAACAAACTCTTCCATAGCACCTTCTGATACATAAACAAAATTTGTGGCAGGAATTTAGGTATAAAAATCTTTCAAGCTCCAAAATGTTCTGCCTGAAAGACAACCCATGAGGATCAAAAACTTTTGTGTCTCTTCACAACGCCCAATGAAAAAACAAATGTCGTTCCACCACAACTTTATATTGTTACGAAAACGGAAGTCACGTGACTCTGGTAACACGTGATGAGTATATAGAAAGATCGAGGAACCTATCGAACGTCCTAGCGTTTGCTAGACTCGCGCTATTATAGTATATAAGCCGGCCAATAAACTGACGGCAACAATTTGAATTGCAAACACAGAGATATAGAGACAGATAATCGAGTCAAGCCGTAAGTAAAGTGCGTGAATCGTTGTGAATTCTAGCGTGTGTTCAAGTTAAACTGACTGTGGAAATTAAGTGTACTGCAAAGTTGAATTGAGAAAGAATAAACTAGTTGGAGAAGAAAGAAAATGAACAAGAAGAGAGACTACAGCAGTGGCAAGAAAGCCTGCAAAATTGGTAACTCGAACAGCAAAATAAACATCAGAGATTACACCTGTTGTTGGAGGAAAAAGAAAAGAAACAAGAAAAGAGACTACAGCAGTGGTTGGAGGAGAAAGAAAAGAAACAAGAAGAGAGACTATAGCAGTGGTTGGGGGAGAAAGAAAATAAACAAGAACGGAGACTACAGCAATGGTTGGAGGAGAAAGAAAATGAACAAGAAGAGAGACAACAGCAGTGGTTGGAGGAGAAAGAAGATAAACAAGAAGAAAGTCTCCAACAGTTGAGAGAAAGCCAAATGGAAAAGATTAGTAAATTAAAAAGTGAATTAAATACCTTAAATGATGATTTACTGTCTTTTACACAAGGAGGATACATTAGCCATTGACTTAATCAGTCCCAGACAATGGAAAGCCCCTTCCAGACCCAGCAGCTAAACCCTAATGCAGACATCTTCAGTCCTGTTAGAAGTCACATCCCATATATGAATGTCAGCAATAGGGGTGATCT
>NW_013667880.1:23962-25461 GCF_000517525.1 Limulus polyphemus | reverse complement strand
CAATACCGTGTGATGCCATTTGTGCTTAGCAATGCTCAGGCAACATTTGAGAAGCTGATGGAAAGAGTATTGGAAGGCCTACAATGGAGGATAGCCCTAATGTACATGGATGATGTCATTGTATTTTCAACAACTTTTGATGAGGAAATGTTCCAGCTAGAGGAAGTAGTCAAGCATTTGAAAGCAACAAACCTCAAACTCCATCCCAAGAAATGCCACTTGTTCCAGAAAGAGATGCTTTACTTAGGCCATATTGTAAGTGAGAATGGTGTGCAAACTTATCCTGATAAGGTGAAAGCAGTGCATGACTGGCCAACACCAGACAATGTGGGAGAGCGAAGAAGTTTCTTGGGACTCTGTACTTATTACTGGAAGTTTGTGAAGGACTTTGCAACTATAGCTGCTCCACTACATGATTTGACCAAAAAAGGCCAGAAGTTCGAATGGACAGTTTCTTGCCAGCATACTTTCAAGATATTGAAAGATAAATTGGCCTCATCTCAATTTTTAAATCCCTCATTGCCTTACATACTGGATTGTAATGCTAGTAATGTCTGAATTGGAGGAGTGTTGTCTCAGAAAGTGGGCGAAAACGAACATGTGGTGGCCTACTTCAGTAGGGTCCTGAGTAGACCAGAGAGGAACTACTGTGTAACATGGAGGGAACTTCTTGCTATAGTAAAGAGTCTGACACATTTCCATCCTTACCTCTATGGTGCCAGGTTTACCATCAGGACAGACCATGCTGCGTTACACTGATTAAGATAATTAAAAAACCCAGAGGGACAACTGGCACGTTGGATCGGAAAGATAAACCAGTACAATTATGATATTGAATACAGAGAAGAAAAATCTTATGGAAATGCTGATGGACTGAGCCAAAGACCTTGCAAAAATGACTGCAGACATTGCTGCAAAAAAGAGGTGGAACTAACCAGGTGCCATCAAGCTGAAGTCAAAGTGACTGAAAGAGTTGATGATGGTGAAATGGAACCAAATATAGATATCAAAGCTAATAATTGATTTTTTAAAAGTAAGTGTTTTGCACCCTGTTGGGAGAAGGTGTCTAGCTTAAGCCCTATGACAAAGAATTATTGGGCACAATTGGACCAGTTGAAGCTTGAAGATGGTATTCTTCTCAGGAGATGGGAAACTGCAGATGGGAAAGTGACGACCTGGCAAACGGTTATACCGAGAAAGTTACGGGAAGTTGTGCTGCGTCAATCCCATGATAGTTTAACAGAAGTACATCTCGGAGTTAAGTAGACATTGAGTCACGTACGACCCTACGACAGAGATTTTACAGGATAGGTATGAGGCAAGATGTGGAAGAATAGTGCAAGACATGCAGTACATGTTGTGCTAAAAGGGGACTCAAGCATAAGTGGCGTGCTCCAATGAAGTTATATCAAGTTGGTTCACCAATGGAGAGTGTAGCCATTGACATTGCTGGTCCTTTGCCTCAAACTCGTGTGGAAACACGTACATTTGTGTGGTGA
>NW_013667880.1:16281-23952 GCF_000517525.1 Limulus polyphemus | reverse complement strand
GCAAGTTGTTTGGCATACGAAAGACCAGAACAACGCCACTTCATCACAGTCTAATGGGATGGTAAAAAAGTACAACTGGACCCTGGGACAGGAACTGGCAAAGTTTTGTAATAGTCGCCAAGATGACTGGGATTTTTTTACTCCCTCCACTGTTGATGGCCTATAGGAAAGCAGAGCATGAAGCCACTGGATACACTCCGGAAAGTTGATGTTTGGTCTGGAACTTTGGTTGCCAGTTGATCTGTTAACATGACGCCCACCTTACGAAGAGTTGCTTGAAAATGTGTCGGAGTTTGTGAAAGTGTTATCAGAAAGGATGGATAATATTCACCATCAAGTGCATTCAAACTTGAAAACGTCTGCTGATTAGAGGAAGCTATGTTATGATAAGAAGTCTACTGAAGTCAGCTTTATACCAGGAGAAAAGGTGTGGTTGCATAATCCCTGGAAGACCAAAGGGAAGTCTCATAAGTTGTCTTCTCCATGGGAAGGTCCATATGACATAGTGGATCGTCTCTCAGACGCGACTTTCTGAATATAATGTGGTCGGCGATGTAAGCCGAAGGTGGTACATGCCAACAGGCTTTGACGTTATCACGGTCCACGGTTCAGTTGAGACGAAGTGAACAATGGAACAAAAGATGCCGCTGAAGACGTGTCACCTGGAAAAGCCACTGTCAAAGAAGAAATTCTACTCGGTTTTGAGAAGGGAAACATTGAAGCCCTTGATGAAATTACTACCACTGATGTGACTATTACCGATAATAGGACATTTCCTGATTGACCAGATGAACCTTACGTGAAGCAGAAGCCAACGAGACAGAGACCACTACGAAAGAAGAAACGTCCCGTAAAATTAAGAGACTTTGTTGAATTTTAATTTTGTGTTTGTAAATTCTGTACATTTAATTAAGTTATTGTTAATTATCTATTGGTTTAATGTAAGTGGCTATTGTTCGGGACGAACAATACTAAGGAAGGAGCAGTGTTACGACAGCGGAAGTCACGTGATGCTAGTAACACGTCATGAGATTCTAGAAATATCATGTCTGTTCGTGAAGCCTCGAGTGTTCTCCAGACGCTCTCTATTTCGTATATATAAGCCGGTAAATAAAGTGACGGCAATGATTGAATTGCAGACAGGTAGAGATGGAGACGGACAATTGAGTCAAGCGTGGTAAAGTGCGTGAATCGTTCGTTGTGAATTATAGCGTGTGTTGAAGTTAATGTGACTGTAGAAATTAAGTGTATTGCAAAGCTGAATAGAGAAAGAATAAACTAGTTTTATTTGAGAAAGGACTTGTATCGCTGAAGTTCTTCTGAAATAATTTTTACGAGTAATTAACAAACGACCAGAGACGTAACAGTATAAATACAATGGTTAAGACTAACGTACGAATTGAGCGTTTACAGTTTGTTATGTGTAATGGGTGAAATGATTGGGTTTTATTTGGGAATTCTTGACTGGTATGTACTTTTAAGGAAGCTAGCAATGAAGATGTGTAATTTGTATGTAGAGTTTGTAGATTGGAGGAGAAGTTGAAGGCTATTATAATCAAAGTGGAGGTGATAGATAAAGAGAGGTGTAGACTTTGCATATGA
Source organism: Limulus polyphemus (assembly GCF_000517525.1). NCBI lineage: Eukaryota > Metazoa > Arthropoda > Merostomata > Xiphosura > Limulidae > Limulus > Limulus polyphemus. Next base: position 22,350 of record NW_013667880.1, on the reverse strand, counting down.
TGACGAGGAACCCACGGTTTAGAAATAAAAGTATGGGGATAGCTTGATTGGGTAATGAAAAACTATTTTAAATGTACGACGTTTTGACAACATTATGTCATCCTCAGATACAAGTACTGTAGTTTACAGAGACACATGAATATATATATATATTCATATATACAGTATGGAACAAAGAGGTCACATGACCGGAGATTGTTTCATAGTCTAGTATAGGTATCTTGGTGCTTCGGGGTGTTCATTTTAGGGTTGGGCTGTTTTGTTCAATTAGACTATAAGAAATGGTAGCGAAATTTCAAGAGGAGCTTAAGCGTTTGCATCTAAGGGATACATCAGCTAACAATGACTTTCAGGAAGTTAGAAAGAGTACTATTAGAGCTAAAAGTAGTGAATTTAGCTATAATGAGCCTAGTTTGTTGAGCAACAAATTTCAGTCTTTGGCTTGTGAGGAACTGCAGGCGAGGAACTATTGGAGGGAAGGAAAAGAAACGGGACAGAGAAGGATATGGATAATAAATTTAAGGAGGTTATAGTTATAGGTGATTCCTTGATAAGGCATGTGGATAGGATAGTCTATGGGGTAAATAGGGATAAAATAATTAGATTATGCTACCAAGGGCACAGGGATAGAGTATTAGAGGGAGGAGAGGAGAGGAGTGGCTTTGTATGTAAAATGTGAATCACATTTTGTTATAGTTGAGGATATCAAAGATAATAGCAGGAAGGTTGAATTCATTTGGGTTTCCATTAGTGTATATAAAGGGAAAAGGCTTTTAGTGGGAATTTGTTAGATACCATCAGATGATAGTGATGAAATTAATGAAAACTTTACGATGAGATTAAGATTTCAGCTGTTAATGATGTCATAATTGTGGGTGATTTTAATATTAAGCATATAGCCTGGGAAATGCTAGAGTCAAGCCATGAAGAAGAAAGGCTTTTGTAAACTGTTCAAGATGGCTTTCTTCACCAATTATTCAAGGTGAAACAATGTAGAAACAATGCCATTTTATATTTATTGCTAACTTCAAATATAAAAAGGATCGATAGGGTGGAAATTGGGGAACATCTTGGTAGATGTGATCATTACTTTATTAGCTTCAATGTTTTGCTGCATATGGAGATAAAGGATAATGATATTTTGGTTACAAACTTAAAAAAAGCAAATTTTGAGGGATGTGACAATAATTATCTGCTGTGAATTGGGCAGCTGAGTTATTTGGATGGATGATAAAGGGAGGCTAGTATCTGATGATTATGAGATGGTTGGAATATTAAATTCTACGTTTTATTCAGTTTTTACAAACAAAGATTTAAGCAGTATTTCACATCTTGAACAGTTAATAGATGGAAACGAGATCAAACAAGATGACTGCATAAATTCTGAACTGGTTAAGAAAAAAATTGGAAATATTAAAAAACTATAAGGCTCTTGGGCCAGATAATATTTCCCCAAGGGTTTTGAAGGAAGTTAAGGATTGGATATGTGAGCCACTTGCTACTAATTTTTGAAAGTCCTTGAATAGTGGGCAAGTACCAGAAGACTGGAAGTTGGCTAATGTAACTCCTCTTTTCCAGAGAGGTTATAAAAATTGTTCCAGTAATTATAAGCCGATTAATCTTAAATCAGTGGTGGGAACAGTTTTAGAAAGTCTGATTAAAGATGGTTTGCAAAGTCATTTAACAAAGTTGAAGATTTTATTGGACAGTCAAAATTGTTTCACTAAGAGAAAATGTTGTCTTACCAGTATTTGTACATTCTTTGAAAAGGTTACTGCTTATGTAGATGAGGGTAAGGGTGTAGATTTGGTGATCTGGATTTTCATAAAGTATTTCACAAGGTGCCACATAAAAGACTTGTAAAATAATTATATCTTTAGGTGTGGAGGATAAGTTAGCAAATTGGATAGAAGAGCGGCTGCATGGAAGAAAGCAGAGGGATGTCAAACTGGATTAATGTTACAAGTGGAGTAATTCTGGGCTCAGTCTTAGGACCTTTGTTCTTTTTTTATTTATGTCAATGACATAGATGAAGGAATGGTCAATAAGTTACTTAAATTTGCTGGCGATATTAAAGCTTTGGGTGTTGCTGAATATGAAGAGAATGCTGTGGATTTACAAAATGATTTAGATCATTTAGTGAGTTGGGTGAATAAATGGCAAATGGGTTTTAATTATAATAAATGCAAGATAATGCAAGTGGGTTATCATAATTTTACTTATAAGTATAAGTTGGATGGAATAACCTTAACAATATCATGAAAGAAAGGGATCTTGGTGTAATAGTTGATCAGTCTCTAAAGCCACCCAAGCGGTGTGGTAGGGCAAATAGGATTTTAGGTTATATCTGCAGAAATATTGAATATAGTTTGTTTGTTTGAAGTTAAGCACAAAGCTACACAATGGGCTATCTGTGTTCTGACTACCACAGGTATCGAAACCCTTAAGTCCGCAGACATACCGCTGTGCCACTGGGGGGGGGGGCTATTCAATATATGTCTAAAGAGGTTATATTCTCACTGTATAGATCATTGGTTAGGCCACATTTGGAGTACTGTGTTCAGTTTTGGGCTCCTCACCTCAGGAATGACATTGAATTCTTCTAAAGGGTTAAGGGGATGGTTACTAGAATGATGCCTGGGATAAAGGGTTTGTCAAACAAAGAGAAATTGAAATCTCTGAAATTGCTTTCTCTTGAAAAAAAAGAGTGAGAAGGGATCTGAAGTTTATACGATTATAAAGAGAATTGATAATGTGATGCATCATAATTTTTAATACTTAACAGTTAGAATAGTAAAAATGGGGAACACACACATACATTTTGGCAGGGTAGGAGTCATCTTCAGTTAATTAAGACAGTTTTATTTTTCTAATAGGGTGGTTGGCGTCAGATATTGTGGAGGCAGTAAATTTAAGTGAGTTTAAGAGAAAGCTTGATAAGTATATGAGAGATAAGGTTTCGCTTTAAGACTATTTTAAAAAAAATTGTATATTATTAGTTTTAGCTAGTTTAGAGAATGAGACCAATAGGTCCCATGTTTTCTCAAAACATTATGTTATATTCTCAGAACTACATTTTAACATTGTTTGGCATTTGTGGGTAGTGTGAAGCCACTGAAAATTGATCCCCTTTGGGAAACGAATGAAAGAACACAGATGTTCATATTACCTCGAATCAAAGCAATAGGAACTTGTTGTTGAATTTGACAGGCAACAGATGTTAACGTGACTTTGGAAGTTCAGGTGGCTGGCTATATTTCTCTTAGCTAGAGCTCTTAACATCTTGCTTAACTTGATATGTTTAGTTTGGTTTGAATTTCGCGCAATCCTACACGAGGGCTACATGCGTTATCAGTCCCTATTTAACAGTGATAGAGTAGATGGAAGGCGGCTAGTCAACACCACCCACCGCCAACTATTGGGCTACTCTTTTACCAACGAATAATGGGATTGACCGTCACGTTATAACGGTCCCACGACTGAAAGGGCAACAGGGATTCGAACCCGCAAGCCGCATATTGCGAGTCGACCGCTCTAACTACCAGGCCAACATGATATGTTATTTTAGGATAAATCTATTCGGATTCATGGGTAAATGAGTAGGACACATTTTGCACACCTTTCGAAAACAAAACTGTTCTTCCATACACGTCAAGGAATTCAATATTTCAGTTTAATTAATTGCATATGTGAAAATACTGGTAAAGATGTCAAAGTTTAAATGACTGCTGCATTGAATTTCATAATCTGAAAAGCAGAAAAATCATCCTTAAAACTAGACTCCCACTGCCATTTGAACAGAGGTCATACTGAGCACCAAACTCCTTTGCCTATTTGAACAGAGTATTCTCAGTATCAGACTCCTTTTACAAACTGAAATATAGATTATATTCAGCATCAAAGTTTGTCTATGTGAACAAGGGTCTTTTCCAATACCAGATTCCCATTACCATTTGAACAGAGATCATACTCAGCAAAAACCATCTTTCACCATGTGGAGAGATACATTTCTCATTACCAAACTCCTTTCAGCGTCTGAACATAGATTGTTTTCAGTACCAGAATTCAATCAGCGACTGAACTAAGACTTTGAATGGACTTTTTATTGCTGCAACTTCAGTGTAAGTTGTGAGATCTGGGCAGACTTTTAGTTGCTACATTTTGAACCTAGCTAGAGAATTATGCATGGACCTTTGATACAGACAACCTCAGTCTGACCGTGGAGTTCTGGACGGACTTTTGGTTGCTACATTTTGAACCTAGCTAGTGAATTATGCATAGACCTTTGATACAAACAGCCTCAGTCTAACTGTGGAGTTCTGGACGGACTTTTGGTTGCTGCAATTTCAGACTAGTAATCCATGTGTGGATGATTGTTATATAGTGGCTTGTAAATGATAGTAGGAAACGCTTTGTCATACATTTTTGGTGGATTTAACTGTTGATGTTTTAGTTGTTCATTTGCCAAGTCTTCAATAAACATTTCCTCTCTAATCATGGTCGAAGTTGTCTTCAAATCAGGTATTAGAAAAGAGAAGACTACATTTTTCTCCTTTTTTCTGTTAAAAATAAAGTACTGATTTCACAAAGTATTTGAAATTATTGCACATTTCAGTGGTGTGGTATTTTCTGAAAGAACCTGATAGACTTTGGTGCCTCAGGCAATCCATAATCCAATCATTAAGTTGGCACTTTTTCAGCTCTCATTCAGACTCCTAGTTAAATAATGTTCATGGCTTTCGTCTTACGGCCAGCTTTGTTTCTAGTATTCATAGTTCCCTATTTTGGATAAAAAACATACCAGACCAGCAGGTATTATAAGCGTCCTTCTCATGACTATGATATTATGTGGCTCAGAGTTTTAATACTCACCCAGGTATTTTAAATAAATCTTGTTTCGACTCCCACCAAATCACATAGTGAGTTTTCTATTCCGTTGAGAATAATTTTGGTTCGGCTACAATTTACTGGCTGTTATAAATATCTGTTATAGCCGAATCCCAAATGTAGTTAGGAGCCTTATTTCTGATTACTCTGTACTCAAACGTTTTTACCGATGAAGAGCGGTTGGAAAATATCAGTGTTACAACAATGCCGGTTTTGGGACTGATAATCATTGTACGTTTTGTTGATGATGTACCTGATGATGACAAAACCTTGTCGAAACGTTGTACATTTGCTGTTATGTTAAAATTATATTAAAGTTTTTCTTCATTACCCATTCAAGCCGTCTCCAGCCATTATTACTCTAAAAGTGGGTTCCTCGTCATCGAATTTGAAATAGCCACTTAAATTAAACCAATAGAAAATTAACAAATGTACAGGATTTACAAACACAAAATTAAAATTCAACAAAGTCACTTAATTTTACAGGACGTATCTTCTTCCGTACAGCCTTCTGCTTCACGTGAGGTTCATCTGCTCCATCAGGAATTGTCCTATTATCGATAATAGTCACATCAGTGGTAGTAACTTCATGAAGAGCTTTACTGGTTCCCTTCTCAAAACCCAGTTAAGTTTCTCCTTCCACAGTGGCCTTTCCAGGTGACACGTCTTCAGTAGCGTCTTTTGTCCCTTTGTTCACTTCGTCCCAACTGAAATGTCCCGAACAATGATAACGCCAAAGCCTGTTGGCATACACCACCTTTGGCTTACATCGCCGACCACATTTTATTCGGTAAGTCACGTCTGAGAGACGATCCACTATGTCATATCGGCCTTCCCCTGGAGAAGACAACTTAGGAGACTTCCCTTTGGTCTTCCTGGGATTATACAACCACACCTTGTCTCCTGGTACAAAGCTGACTTCAGTAGACTTCTTATCATAACATAGCTTCATCGAATCAGCAGACGTTTTCAAGTTTGAACGTACTTGATGGTGAATGTCATCCATCCTTTCCGATAATACTTTCACGAACTCTGACACATACCTAATTTGGTATTGCATATGCCTCAGGCCACTGGGTGAAATAATCCATCACCACACAAATATACCTGTTTCCAGCACGTGATTGGGGCTATGGATCAGCAATGTCAATGGCTACACTCTCCATTGGTGCACCAACTTGA
>NW_013667880.1:11691-15291 GCF_000517525.1 Limulus polyphemus | reverse complement strand
AGGGTGTAGCTGCAGAGGTCTGGAAGGGGCTTCCCGTTGCCTGAGGTTTATTAGGTCGATGGTTAAAATGGTCCTTGTGTAAAATACAGTGAATCATCCTTTATTGTATTTGATTCACTTTGAAATTTGGTAATGTTTTCCATTTGTACTTCTTGCCACTGCTGTTGACTTTCCTGTAGTTGCTGCTGACTTTCCTGCAACTGTTGGATACTTTCTTTCTGGTTCCTTTCTTGTTCTAGTTGCCACTGCTGTCATCTCTCTTCTTGTTTATTTTCTTTTTCCTCCAACAACTGCTGTAATTTCTCTTCTTGTTTCTTTTCTCATTCTTCTTGTTTCATTTCTTTTTTCTCCAGCAACTGTTGCGATTGTTGCAGGTTTTCTTGCCACTGCTGTAATATCTCTTCTTGTTTCTTTTCTTTTTCCTCCAACAACTGCTGTAATTTCTCTTCTTGTTTATTTTCTTTTTCTTCGAACAACTGCTGTAATCTCTCTTCTTGTTTCTTTTATCGTTCTTCTTGTTTATTTTCTCGTTCTTCTTGTTTCATTTCTTTTTCCTCCAACAACTGTTGTAATCTCTCTTCTTGTTTAATTTTCTCGTTCTTCTTGTTTCTTTTACTGTTCTTGTATTGCTGCCATAAAATCTGCTAAGCTGTAGTTTGATTTGCCACCTCTGGTTTCCATCTTCTTTTTTTTTAAATCCCTCTTGTGACACCAATTTGTTACGTCTCTGGTCGTTTGTTCATTACTCGTAAAAATTATTTTCGAAGAACTTCAGCGATACAAGTCCTTTCTTAAATAAAACTAGTTTATTCTTTCTCAATACAACTTTGCAATACACTTAATTTCCACAGGCAATTTAACTTTAACACACGCTATTGTTCGCACCGAACGAATCACGCGCTTTGCTTACTACCGCGTTTGACTCAATTGTCCGTCTATATTTTCAATCTCTCTGTCTGCTATACAATTATTCACTTCTCGCCGGTCTTATATATACAAAATAGAGGGCGTCTGGAGAACACTCGAGGCTTCACGAATGAACATGACGTGTTACTAGAGTCACGTGACTTCCGCTGTCGTAACAGTACGAGGGTGGAAGGGTTGAGGGTTAATTTAGATAACTTGATAAAAAAGGGTAACAAGTGTTTTTATTTGAAAGATTAGCTGAGGGGATCGATAAGGTAAAAACCTCTGATTTGTTTATATCATATTCTGAGGATAATAGAACAAGTGGACATCAAAGATTTGAAAAATACAGACTAGTCAGCCTCCAAACAAGTTTGGTTTGGTTGTTGTTAAGCTCAAGGTTACACAATGGGCTCTGCCCACCACGAGTATAAAACCCGTTTTTTTGGCGTCGTAAGCGTAAAAACGTACTGTTGAGTAATCGGGGAAGGGGGTATCCCATGATAAGATATATCACGATAAAAAAGAGTTTTTAGTTTAGATATTATTTATTTATTTATTTTTGTGCATGAATATTTTATTATTGTTTAGTTTTTTATAGTAAAAATTAAAAGCAGATGATTTGTGGAAGTTGCGTTTATAATTCATTGACTATCGAACGTCGCATGCAATACATTGATGTCAAAAATATAGAGATTTCCAGAGGGCGGACAGATGATTAACTGATAAACATATAAATAGTGTGAAATGAGCGGAAACAGCAGACAGACAATAGCAGAAGAGAGTAAAGTTACGACCAAGGAAAAGTTCGGCGTGAAGTTTACTGCCGTAGAAGTGATAGGCATAACGGTTAATATGTTAGAGTAAGACTAACAGTGGAAAAGAAGATAAGAATAATAATTTATTCCATCAAAGCATGGTTCTAAAGTAATTCAATCAGCCTGAATGCACAGAGGGTATTTAGAAGAAAGAAGACCAAACAATTACGATAACTCGCGCCACTATTGTAAGTGAATCACACAGAGAATACTAGTGCGATAGTAATAGATAAGATAGTTCGGTTTGTCAAATGAAATTCTAAAGCAATTCAATAGGCCTAAACGGCCTAATATAGTATTTATGATATGCCTATAATCTCTATGGTGTGAAATATTTGTTGTACACATGTTTAACTTGTTCCAAATATATATATTATTTTGAAAACAAGTGAAGTGCGTGCTGTTCATTTATCGTTGAATGTATCGCTAACAAGTCACAGACACCTACTGTAGAAGAATCCTAAGCCAAACAACAACATAGTATGTATTTATACTATAAATAAAAGCCTTTTAATTGACAATTGGCTACCATACTATAACATAACATCCGACAAGATAGATTTTTTTTCTGACAGGGTGATTGGCTCACTAGTGACAGCCAAAAGTTTACACCAGTATAAGAGGGGAATTGGTGATTTCATGAAAATAACTAGTGGGTTTAACTTTTAACGTCTCTAAAAGACAGCTTAGAACGACCACATGGTCTTTGTTCTCTTGGTGATATGAACTAGTACAACGCAGTCAATAAATTGTGCTATTTTAAAGCTTCAGGAAATATAAGTTATGTAATTTAATTATTTTGCCTCATTTCTGCTCTTGTTTGAACCTCAAGTTTTCCATGACGTTATAACAGGTTTGAAAACAAAGATGGCGGAAACTGAGATTGCTAAAAAAGACAACAATGACCCAGGTCAACAATCCACAATAGAAGACATTCCAGAACGTGGTCATTGGTCTGGTAGATTTGACTTCCTTCTCGCGAGCCTTGGAACTGCTGTCGGATTGGGAAATGTTTGGAGATTTCCTTATCTTTGCTACCAAAACGGCGGAGGTAGGTATTCAATAGAGAGGTATATTTTGTTAGAATAAAGTACGTTATCTAGCCTTGATTAGATCTAGAAACATAAACTTCGACACAAGTACAGTACAGATGATGAGAAATGTGGCTAAGACTTCAGTGAAAGTACAATACTGATATAGAAAAACATAGGTTAGACTTCAACATAACTACACTACTGCTATAGAAAACATAACTCAGCTTTGAACGAAAGTACAATATTGATATAGAGAAACAGAGGCTAGGCATGAACATATTGTTACGACATCGAGGTCACGTGACTAGTATCACGCCACGTCATTCTCGAACTTTCACGTCTTTTCCTTAAATCTCGTGATCTTTCTAGATATAGTGTACTCTTGTATAAAGAGAAGACCAGCCACGAAGCGATGGAGAAGATAATGAGTAATTGAATGTATGTGGACAAAATATTGTTGGCCACGTGAGATGTGAGTTATAGCGTTTGATTATAGAGTGACTGTTGAAATTAAGTGTATCGGTAAAGTTGTATTCGGAAAGAATAAACCAGTTTATTTAAAAAAGGACTTGTGTCGTTGGAACGGATTTACGGAAAATTAATTAACGAACGAACGGAGACGTAACAAATTAGTGTCAGAGAGTGGGACAAAAAAAATGGAAACGAGAAGCGGCAAATCAAACTACAGCTTAGCAGATTTGATGGCAGCTATACAAGAACAGCAAAAGAAGCAAGAAGAACGAGAAGAGAAATTACAGCAGTTGTTGGAGAAAAAAGAAAAGAAACAAAAAGAACGAGAAAAGAAACAAGAAGAACGAGAAGAGAAATTACAGCAGTGGTTA
>NW_013667880.1:1847-10691 GCF_000517525.1 Limulus polyphemus | reverse complement strand
GACAGTTTCTTGCCAGCATGCTTTCAAGACATTGAAAGAAGAATTGGCCTCAGCTCCACTTTTAAAGCTTCCAGATCCCTCACTGCCATACATATTGGATTGTGATGCTAGTAATATCAGAACTGGAGGAGTGTTGTCTAAGAAAGTGGGCAAAAACGAACATGTGGGGTTTTTGAGTAGACCAGAATGAAACTACTGTGTAACACGGAGGGAACTCCTTGCTATAGTAAAGAGTATGACATATTTTCATCCTTACCTCTATGGTGCAAGGCTTACCATCAGGACAGACCATGATGCATTACGCAGGTTAATATCATTAAAGAACCCAGAGGGACAACTGACACGTTGGATTGAAAAATAGACCAGTATAATTATAATATTGAATATAGAGAAGAAAAATCTCATCGAAATGCCGATGGACTGAGCTGAAGACCCTCCAAAAATGACTGCAGACATTGCTGCAAAAGAGAGGTTGAACTAACCAGGTGTCATCAAGCTGAAGTCAAAGTGACTGAAGGAGTCGGTGATGGTGAAGTTGAACCATGTATAGATATTAAAGCAGAGCAGGAGAAAGACCAAGATTTGAAGCCAATAATTGATTTTCTAAAAGCAAGTGTTTTGCGCCCTGCTTGGGAGAAGGTGTCTAGTCTAAGCCCTGTGACAAAGAACTATTGGGCACAATAGGACCAGTTGAAGCTTGAAGATGGTATTCTTCTCCGGAAATGGGAACTGCATATGGGAAAGTGATGACCTGGCAAACGGTTATACCGAGAAAGTTACGGGAAGTTGTACGCGTCAATCCCATGATAGTTTAACAGGAGGACATCTCGGAGTTATAAAGACATTGAGTCATCTACGACAGAGATTTTACTGGATAGGTATGAGGCAAGATGTGGAAGAATGGTGCAGGACATGCAGAACATGTTGTGCTAAGAGGGGACCCAAACATAAGGGATGTACTCCAATGAAGTTATATCAAGTTGGTGCACTAATGGAAATAGTAGCCATTGACATTGCTGGTCCTTTGCCTCAAACTCGTGCTGGAAAGAAGTACATTTGTGGGGTGATGGACTATTTCACCAAGTGGCCTGAGGCATATGCTATACAAAATCAGGAAGCTACAACTGTAGCTTCGGCTATTAGGGATTTCTTCTTCAGGTTTGGTATGCCATACGAACGGCATTCAGATCAAGGCTGTAACTACGAATCAGCTGTGTTCCATGAATCCTGCAAGTTCTTTGGCATACGAAAGACCAGAACAACGCCACTCCACCCACAGTCTGATGGGATGGTAGAAAAGTACAAATGGACACTGGGACAGGAATTGGCAAAGTTTTGTAATAGCCGCCAAGATGACCGGGCTGTCCTACTCCCTCCACTGTTGATGGTCTATAGCACAACAAAGCATGAAGCCACTGGATACACTCCAGCAAAGCTAATGTTTGGTCAGGAACTTCGGTTGCCAGTTGATCTGATAACATGACGCCCACCTTACGAAGAGTTGCCTGAAAATGTGTCAGAGTTCGTGAAAGTGTTATCGGAAAGGATGGATGATATTCACCATCAAGTGCGTTCAAACTTGAAAACGTCTGCTGATTCGATGAAGCTATGTTATGATAAGAGATATATTGAAGTCAGCTTTGTACCAGGAGACAAGGTGTGGTTGTATAATCCCAAGAAGACCAAAGGGAAGTCTCCTAAGTTGTCTTCTACAAGGGAAGGCCCATATGGCATAGTGGATCGTCTCTCAGACGTACTTTCCGAATAAAATGTGGTCGGCGAGGTAAGCCAAAGGTGGTGTATGCTAATAGGCTTTGGCGTTATCATGGTCCAGGACATTTCAGTTAGGATGAAGTGAACAATGGAACAAAAGACGCTACTGAAGACGTGTCACCTGGAAAGGCAACTGTCGAAGAAGAAACTCTACTGGGTTTTGAGAAGGGAACCATTGAAGCCCTTCATGAAGTTACTACCACTGATGATAGGACAATTCCTGATGGAGCAGATGAACCTCACGTGAAGCAGAAGCCAGTACGGAAGAAGATATGTCCCGTAAAATTAAGAGACTTTGTTGAATTTTAATTTTGTGTTTGTAATGTTTGTAAATTCTGTACATTTAATTAAGTTATTGTTATTTATCTTTTGTTTTAATGTAAGTGGCTGTTGTTTGGGACGAACAATACTAAGGAAGGGGCAGTGTTACGACAGCGGTAGTCACGTGAACTGGTAACACGTCATGATATTCTCGAAGGATCGGGGAACATCACGAATAATCCAGTATGTTGTCTATTCATGTATATAAGTGCGGCGGTTAACGTGAGACTAATCAAAATGGAATTGAATTGCAGACAGAGATAGAGAGGGACAGTTGAATCAAGCGCGTGAATCGTTCGTTGTGAATTACAGCGTTGTTTAAGTTATAGCGTGACCGTGGAAATTAAGTGAATTTCAAAGTTATATCCAGGGAAAAATAAACTAGTTTTATTTAAGAAAGGACCTGTATCTCTAAAGTTTCTTTGGAAAGAATTTTTACGGAAAATTAACAAACGACTAGAGACGTAACAATACCTTAGTCTTCAACATAACTACAGTACTGATATAGAAAACATAGCTCAGATTTGAACGAAAGCACAATATTGATATAGAGAAACACAGGTTAGACTTTAACATACCAAAAATATTCATATAGAGAAACATACCTTAGTCTTCAACATAGCTACAGTACAAATATAGAGAAACATGGCCTAGACTTTAGCATAAGTACAGTATTGAGATAGAGAAACATAGCTTAGACTTTAACATAAATGCATTACTGATATAGGGAAACATAGTTTAGACTTTAAAAACTACACTACTGATATAGAGAAACATAGTTTAGAGTTAAAAAATACACTATTGATACATAGCAATATAGCTTAAACTTTAACATAACTACAATATTGATATAGAGAAACATTGCTTAGACTTCAACAAAAGTAAAGTATTGATGTAGAGAAATATAGCTTAAACCTTTACAAAATTACAGTACAGATATATAGAAATGTAGGTTAGACTTCAACGTAAGTACAGTACTGATATGGAGAAACATAGCTAAGACTTCAACATTACTACAATATTAATATAGAGAAATACAGGTTAGAGTTGAATATAAGTACGTTACTATAAAAGAGAAACAAAGCTTAGACTTTAACAGAAGTACAGTACTAATATAGAGAAACATATCTTAGTACTCAACATAAGAACAGTACTGATATAGAGAAACATATCTTAGACTTCAACATAAGTACAGTACTGATATAGATAAACATAGTTTAGACTTTAACGTAAGAACAGTATTCATATAGAGAAACATAGCTTAGACTTCAATATAAGTACAGTACTGAAGAAGAGAAACAAAGCTGAGACTTTAACATAAGTACAGTAGTGATACAGAGAAACATAGGTTATGCTTTAACATGATTGCAATGCTGATATAGAGAAACCCAGAATAGAATTTGACATAAGTACATCATTGATATAAAGAAACATAGCTTAGGCTTTAACAAAAGCAAAATACTGATACAGTGAACCATAGCTTAGAATATAAAAAATACAGTAGTGACACAGAGAAACATAGCTTAGTCTTCAAACAAAGTACGGTACTGATCTAGAGGAATATAGCTTAGACATCAACGTAAGTATTGTACTGACATAGAGAAACATACCTTAGTCTTCAACATAATTACAGTGTTGATATAGAGACACATATCTTTGACTTTAACAAAAGTAATATAGTGATCTAAAGGAATATAGCTTAGACGTAAACGTAAGTACAGTAGTGGTATAGAGAAACATAACTTAGACTTTGACATAACTACAGTTTTGATATAGAGAAACGTAGATTAGGCTTCAAAATAAGTACAATACTGATCTAGACGAATATAGTTTAGACGTTAACGTAAGGACAGTACTTATATAGACAAACATAGCCTGGACTTGAACATAAGTAGAGTATTGATATATAGAAATATAGCTCAGACTTTAACAAAACTACAATACTGATATAGAGGAACATAGCTTAGAGTTTAACATAACTATAGTATTGAAAGAGAAACATAGCTTAGACTTCAAGAAAAGTATACTACTGCTCTAGACGAATATAGTTAAGACGTTAATGTATGTACAGTACTGATATAGATAAACATACATTAGACTTCGACAGAAGTAAAGTACAGACATAGAGAAACATAGCTTAGAGTTTAACATAACTATAGCATTGAAAGAGAAACATAGCTTAGACTTCAAGAAAAGTATACTACTGCTCTAGACGAATATAGTTAAGACGTTAATGTATGTACAGTACTGATATAGATAAACATACATTAGACTTCAACAGAAGTAAAGTACAGATATAGAGAAACATAGCTTAGACTTTAACATAATTACAGTAGTGACATACGGAAACATATCTTAAAACTTAACATGAGTGCAACACTGATATTGAGAAATATAGGATAGACTTTAACATAACTACGGCATTGATATAGAGAAACATAGTCTAGCTTATAACATGAATACAATACTTTATTACTTTATTACCTCCGTCATCCCTATGTGTGTTTGTTAGCAAGATTTGGACGAAAGTTGGTATACATTTGGACTATGATCAAACTTAGAAGTGATTAGTTTTTGGAGGGTTAGTGGCAAAAGTCAAGGTCATAGCAAGGTTACGAAAATACAAGAAATCCCTATCTGTTAGAGACCGATATTTCACACTATTTTTGCTCTGTAACTGTCTCAACAATGATATGATTTTGATCAAACTTCGTGGACATGTGTAGAAAATCATTCCTCAGTGTTCTGCCAAAAATGGTTGGTGTCCGTTGATAACGACGGACATACGGACACACTTTCGTATTTTTTGAGCGCCGAGCACTCTACTGAGTGTCTCTCTAGTTTAAAACAGTGTTCGAGCAAAAAGAGATTTTATCAACATATAGTTTAGTAACATGTTCTCCGTTGGTTGGGCTTTCTAACGTTCGATAGTGAACCTCCTATGTGGAATCGTAGCGTAATAATATTCAAATAGGTTTAAAGGTTGAGACTATGAAAACGATAAAATTAATTGTAAACATGAGCTGCCTTGTGCTAACATGATACATCACAATCTGTAAACACGAAAATAACTTGTATTGACATGAAACGTCACATTGTAAACTCGAGATCACATTTTGTAAACACGAGATGACTAATACTGACATGAAACATCGCATTGTGTAGAAATTAGATAAATTCTACCAACATGAAACATCACAATGTAAACATAACATCAGATGTAATGACATGAAACACCACACTATAAACACAACATGACTTGTACTAGCATTAGATACCACACTGTAAAGACGAGATGACTTGTAGTCACATAAAACATCACACTATGTAAACATGTACTGACATGAAATATCCGATTGTCTAAACACGAAATGACTTTTACTAGCATGAAAGATGACATTGTGTAAATACGATATGAGTTATACTGGCATGAAATCATACACTATAAGAACGAGACGACTTGAACTAACATGAAACATCACACTCTGTAACAAGAAATGACTTGTAGTGACATGAAACATTACACTTTGTAACAAGACATGACTTGTACTAACATGAAACGCCACACTGTAAAAACGAGTGACTTGTACTAACATGAATCATCACACTCTGTAATTACGACATAACTTGTACTGACATGAAACACCAAACTGTAAACACGAGATGACTTTTACTAACACGAAAAATCACACTGTAAATACAACAGGACTTGTATTAACATGTAACATCACACCGTAAACATAACATGACTTTTAATGACATGAAACACCACACTCTAAGCATAACATAACGTCTATCGACATGAAACATCACATTCTGCTAAACACGAGATGACTTGTACTAACATGAAACATCACATTCTGCTAAACACGAGATGACTTGTAATAACATGAAACATCACACTTTGAAAACATGAGATGACTTGTACTAACATGAAACACAACAATGTAAACATAACATGATTTGTAATGACATGAAACACCATACTGTAAACATAATATAATTTCTACCGACATTAAAAATCACATTGTGCAAACACAAGATGACCTGTAATGACATGAAACCTCACACTCTCTAACAAAAAATGACTTGTACTGACATGAAACATCACACGCTGTAAACACAACATGACTTGTACTAACACGAAACATCACACTCTGTAACAATACATGACTTATACTAACATGAAACATCATATTCTCTAAACACGAGATGATTTGTATAGACATAAAACATCACATTCTGCAAACACAACATGACGTGTACTAACATGAAACATCATCTTCTGTAAACACAACATGAATTGTACTAACATGAAACACCACACTAAACACAACATAACTTTTACTAGCATGAAATACCACACTGTAAAGATGAGAATGGCTTGTAGTGACATGAAACATTACACTCTCGAACAAGACGTGACTTGCACTGACATGAAACATCACATTGTGTAAACATGAGATGACTTGTACTGACATGAAACATCACATTATGTAAACACGAGATGACTTTTCTGGCATAAGCATCACATTGTGTAAACACGAGATGACTTGCACTATCATGACACATCATGCTCTGTAACCACGAAATTACTTGTACTAACACGAAACATCACTTTCTTTAAACAAGAAATGATTTGTACTGACATGAAACATCGCATTGTGGAAAAACGAGATGACTTGTGCTGACATGAAACATCGTACTATGTAAACATGAGGTGACTTGTACTGGCACGAAACACCACATTGTAAAGACGAAGGAACTTGTACTCACAACAAACATCAACCTGTAAACACAAAATGACTTGTACTAACACGAAACATTACTCTTTGTAACAAGACATGACTTGTACTAACATGAAACACCACACTGTAAACACGAGATGACTAGTAATAATATGAAATATCACCCTGTTTAAACACGAGATGACTTGTACAAACATGAAACATAACATTGTGCAAACATGAGATGATTTGTAAAGATATGAAACATCACATTCTATAAACACGAGATGAATTCAAATTCGATGACGAGGAACCCAATTTGAGACTAATAATGCTTGGAGACGGCTTGAATGGGTAATGAAGAAACTCTTTAATATACGTTTACCATAACAGCAAATATACAACGTTTCGACATCATTCAAGCCGTCTCCAAGCATTATTAGACACGAGATGAGTTGTACAGACATGAAACATCACTCTCTGTAAATACTATGTGACTTGTACTGACACGAAACATCACATTGGATGAGTAGTCTTCACTTCAAACATATCTGTATAAATGTTTCTCCTACTTTTTCCCCAGCAGTAAAATTAAATCTTCAGTTTTACAGAAGTAGAAGTATAGAAGAAGGTGAATCTTCTGAAAGAATGTTCAGAATTATGCCAGAAAATGACACAAATAGAGATATTGTTTTAAATTTATAGATTTTCTGGCGTTTTTGTTCGAGCTTATCCTTTTTTAATATACCTGATCTAAATTATTGTTAATAGATTTCTTAACTATCGTATTTGATTTCTAATAATATCAAACTCAACAATTAAACTCTAAAAAGTACAAACATGAGCTGAAAACTATTTTATAATTTCACAAAATTAGATCGCTCCAACTTTATAGAATAATTGATTTACTTCTCTTGTAAGGAATTGGAATAGCTCAGATTTGTTGTGCAGCAATGGTTGCTGTATATTATAATATGATCATCGCCTGGACGCTCTTCTATTTCTTCGCTTGTTTCTGAAGCGATGTTCCTTGGCAGCACTGTGACCACAACTTCAACACTAACAGTAAGTATAGATATTATATTACCTTAGTCTAGTCCCTTGTTTAACATCTTCAACATTGCAATAAGTATACTTACTCTGTTATATTAGTCTAGTCCCTTGTTTAACACTACGACTATATCTTCAACACTGATAGCAAGTATACTTACTCTGCTATCTTAGTCTAGTCCATTGTTCAACACTACGACTACATATTCACTTCTGAATGTAAGTACATTTAGCCTGTTACCTGATTCTAGTCGCTTGTTCGACACTAATAATACATCTTTAAAATTGACAGTAAGTATACATACTATTACATAAGTCAAGTTCATTACGACTATGTCTTCAACATTGACACTAAGTGTACTTACTATATCGCCTTAGTCTAGTACGATATACATTACAGGAAATTCCTTCATACTTTACTTGAATTATACTTCCTTCTTTAATTTCTACGGTTGGTTTACGTAGTACCGGAATCTGTTTTTAGTATAGTAACCTATGGTTGGTTTACGTAGTACCGGAATCTGTTTTTAGTATAGTAACCTATGGTTGGTTTACGTAGTACCGGAATCTGTTTTAGTATAGTAACCTATGGCTGGTTTACATAATACCGGAATCTATTTCTAGTATAGTAGCCTATGGCTGGTTTACGTAGTACCGGAATCTGTTTCTAGTATAGTAACCTATGGTTGGTTTACGTAGTACCGGAATCTGTTTCTAGTATAGTAACCTATGGTTGGTTTACGTAGTACCGGAATCTGTTTCTAGTATAGTAACCTATGGTTGGTTTACGTAGTACCGGAATCTGTTTTTAGTATTGTAACCTATGGTTGGTTTACGTAGTACCGGAATTTGTTTCTAGTATAGTAACCTATGGTTGGTTTACGTAATACCGGAATCTGTTTCTAGTATAGTAACCTATGGTTGGTTTACGTAGTCCCGGAATCTGTTTTTAGTGTAGTAACCTATGGCTGGT
>NW_013667880.1:0-1176 GCF_000517525.1 Limulus polyphemus | reverse complement strand
GCTGGTTTACATAATACCGGAATCTATTTCTAGTATAGTAGCCTATGGGTGGTTTACATAATACCGGAATCTATTTCTAGTATAGTAACCTACGGTTGGTTTATATAGTACCGGAATCTGTTTCTAGTGTTTTAGATTACGGTTGGTTTACTAATATTGGAATGAATCTGTTTATTAGTATCTGATTCAAAGATATGTATTTCTGTTTGATCAGACTGTTTCGACGACAGAGAATTCGACAGCTGTAAATCAGATAACGTAAACAATACCTTCTTCAATCGAACCTGTTTCAACGAAACAATCTCCTTGTTCTATAACTACACTGACATCCCCCACGACAATAGGATCTCAGCTCCCGAGGAGTATTTGAAGTAAGTATCACGCTTAGTTTAAGGCACTTTTAAACTCACCAATCATTGTTTGTTCTACTTCGATGTCTAGCCCTCAGTTGGGTTTAGCTCATTTTTTTAACTCACGGCACATACTAAGAAAGTACCATCAACTTTAACTTTTAACTATTTGTTTTCAGACGGCACATACTAAGAAAGTACCATCAACTTTAACTTTTAACTATTTGTTTTCAGATGGCACATACTAGGAAAGTTCCATCAACTTTAACTTTTAACTATTTGTTTCCAGCCGGCACATACTAGGAAGGTACCATCAACTTTAACTTTTAACTATTTGTTTTCAGCCGGCACATACTAGGAAAGTACTGTCAAGTTCAACTTTTAACTATTTGTTTTCAGCCGGTCATACCAGAAAAGTACTATCAATTTCAACTTTTAAATCTTTGTTTTCAGCCGGCATATACTGGGAAAGTACTGTCAAGTTCAACTTTTAACTCTTTGTTTTCAGCCGGCATATACTGGGAAAGTACTGTCAAGTTCAACTTTTAACTCTTTGTTTTCTAGCCGGCATATACTGGGAAAGTACTGTCAAGTTCAACTTTTAACTCTTTGTTTTCAGCCGATATGTGCTGGGGAAATCGGAAGGTCTGCACGATATGGGTAATTTCCGTTCGCAACTGGTTTCTAGCTTGCTATGCGCATGGGTTGTTGTTGTGTGCAGTTTGATTAAAGGGATCAAAACATCGGGTAGGGTAAGTATTTTACTAGCTCAACGTTGTGAGTTGGTCTATTTTATCAAACAAATCGTCTGTTAAGGTGTTTTACT
>NW_013667879.1:184168-195154 GCF_000517525.1 Limulus polyphemus | reverse complement strand
GGAAGACCAAAGGGAAGTCTCCTAAGTTGTCTTCTCCATGGGAAGGCCCATATGACATAGTGTATCGTCTCTCAGACGTGACTTTCCAGATAAAATGTGGTCGGCGAGGTAAGCCAAAAGTGGTGCGTGCCAACAGGCTTTGGCGTTATCACAGTCCAGGACATTTCAGTTGGGACGAAGTGAACAAAGGAACAAATGACGCTGCTGAAGATGTGCCACCTGAAGAAGCCACCGTCGAAGAAGAAACTCTACTAAGTTTTGAGATGGGAAACAGTGAAGTCCTTGATGAAATTACTACCACTGATGTGACTGTTACCGACGATAGGACATTTCCTGATGAAGCAGATGAACCCCACGTGAAGCAGAAGTCAACGAGACGGAGACCAGTACGGAAGAAGATATGTCCCGTAAAAAGTAAGAGACTTTGTTGAATTGTAATTTTGTGTTTGTAATTCTGTAAATTTAATTAAGTTATTGTTAAATGTAAGTGGCTATTGTTCGGGACGAACAATACTAAGGAAAGGGCAGTGTTACGACATCGAGGTCACGTGACTAGTATCACGCCACGTCATTCTCGAACTTTCACGTCTTTTCCTTAAATCTCGTGATCTTTCTAGATATAATGTAGTCTTGTATATATAAGACCGGCCACGAAGCGACGGAGGGGTAATGAGTAGTTGAACTGCTGTCAGAGAGTGTCTAATTGAACTCGAGCACGTGAGACGTTTGTTTTTGCGCGACTGTTGAAATTAAGTGTATCGCAAAGTTATATTCAGAAAGAATAAACCAGTTTTATTTAAGAAAGGACTTGTGTCGCTAAAGTTTCGTCGGAACGAATTTACGGAAAATTAACTAACGAACGAAGACGTAACAATATTTATAATAATATGATCACAAACCTTTTTTGACAAAGTATATAGCTATAAATCTGTGTTATCTCTGACGTAAAGGAAGAGGAAAAAATATTAATATATTTATAATAATATGATCACAAACCTTTTTTGACGAAGAAGTAGATATCTGTAAAGGAAGAGGGGACAATATTATTATGTTAAATTCTTACTGACTTCAAATTAAGTTGCGATCATAGAGGTCAGTGTTACGAACCGCAATCTCTTACAAATACATACTGTGAGAAAAAAAACCACTCAAAAATATTAATCAATATTTTCTGAACTTCATACGAGTTTTTGAAACCAGTGTTTCTATGGGGTTTGTTTTGCTAACGAATCAAATTTAAGACTGATAACAGAAACATCTTTCCCATCCTTCCACCCCAAATAGCTTTTGTTAGACTACCGCTATGTTCATGATGCAAACGCTCTTTGTTTTGACAGAAAGGTAACCCTTCATTTCTGGTTATTGATAGTTATAAAATACCTCTTAAATGTTGCAGGGTTTTATAATGGGCTTTGGATGTAACATTTAAGTGGTGTTTGATTTATGTATTTTCTTTTTCACTAGAATGAACTGTTCTGCACTTTTCTATTATCCGTACATACTACCAACATACATTTACATACACAGGTTTTGTGGTTAAGATTGCGTGAATGCGCTGACCTACACAAGTGATAAACTAACACCATTACTTCGGTATGGTATCTTCAATTTTAACTGTTCATACATGGAATGTTTATCATAGATCATAAAGCCATTCTTTACTTCACCATAAATAGAGCTATGAATTTCAGTGTAATAGAAGTAGCATTTAAGGAAGATTTTAAAATTCACTTACTCTTTAGGTTACACTCACACACACACACACACACACACACAAACAACGACAAAGCGGTGGGTGTTTTGTTATGCTTTATTTTGAGAAATTTCTCAGCATGAAGCATGACAAATTTTTGTTCAGCTGTGAGTAGAAAGTTCAGTTTCATGCCAGAACTTTGAACTTGTTTTCTGTAAAGATCATTCAGATTTGTAAAGTGAAATTAAAAGGGAAATATAATATTATTGTCTTTGATTTTCAACAGTGGTTGTTTTATGAAGCTTGGAATTTTAATGATGGTAAACTGTGTCTATAATGTACTCATAATTTAAAGTACAAGATAACTCCGTCAAGCATATAGCTGTAATTAATAATTTTCCTAATAATAATCTATAGCAATTTGGTTGATTTGACACACCAGGGATATCTTGTTCCTCCAGACCTAAAGCTCCAAATTCTATGCTCCTTTTCTGATTAGTAGCTTATTGAAAAAAGCTTAATATACGCTAATCTAAAGCTTTAACGTTTCAAATCCTCTTTTATTTACTCCTCATCAACACGACTATGGTAACAGCAGCGACTAGCAATTGACACTTCTGAGTTATTAAAGAATTGGCATGTAGCTTTTGCAGAAGCAAAATAATTAATTATTGAAGACAAAAAGCTATACGAAATAAAAGTAACTGTGTTCATATTTTATTCATGAGAAAGAGATTACTTAGAAACTGATGGCGAATTTTTTTTTTTTTTTTTTGGAGTAATATGAATGCATTTTCATGGCATCTTGTATAAATACAAAAATCTTAAATAAATATATTATGTACATACATTAGGTTTTTTACATTTTGGTATAGTAAAATTAAACATATATATATATACATATATATTGTTTAAAAGCCTTTAGAAAATTAGTGTATGTAAAAATGTTTTATATTTCACATCATAATTTTATGAAATCTCGGATATAACATTGAAACTTTTGTGAAATTAAAAATTTCAACCTATACTGCCCTCTATATATATATATGATATTTCCAGTTACCACATATCGGAAAATTTATATATTGCAAAATGAAGTAGAATTATTTATTTTCTCTTTATAAATGCAATCAGTTTGATACGCATAATCCACATCATACAATATGCATATATATATACAAGCACAAAGTTAAGCACAAAGGTGCATAATAGACTATCTGTGCTCTGCCTACCACGGCTATCAAAACCCGGTTTCTGGCGTTGTAAGTCCGCAAAAATACCGTTCTGCCACTGTGGGGATACATGTGTAAAAGCAGTTTGTCAGTATGTTTAAGGGGTTAGTCATTTTAATAGAAAATAAATAAACAATTAGAACAAATAATGATCTACTGTTTGAAACTTTTTTTCTGGAATCAGTATTTGTATTTACGTTTTCGAAAATCTAATTTCGACCAAATTTTCTAAAAGTTGATCTCGTCCAAATTCGCACACTCAAGTGAATGTAGAAACCAGCCTGGAAAATGAACAGTATTGTTATAGATATACAGCTGAACAATGAAAAATGTACAATATTGCTATAGATATACAGCTAAACAATGAAAAATGTAAAATATTGTTATAGATATACAGCTGAACAATGAAAAATATACAATATTGTTATAGACATACAGCTGAATAGTGAAAATGTACAATATTGTTATGGATATACAGCTGAACAATGAAAAATGTACAATATTGTTATAGATATACAGCTGAACAATGAAAAATGTACAATATTGTTATGGATATACAGCTGAACAATGAAAAATGTACAATATTGTTGTAGATATAAAGCTGAACAATGAAATATTGCTCGATGTTTTTACATTAGGCTTCAACGTTTACCATTTGCAATTAGAAGATAGTTTCATCAGCAATTTGCGGTCAATGAGCCAGCCAAGCGAAGAAAGAATCGTCCTCAACAATTTGAAGCAGTAGATGCATTATAGGAGTAATGGTTAAATCCCACTATTCAGTCTGATAAGACTAGCCCAAGAGCTGGCGGTGGCCGGTGTTAACTAGTTATTTTCCCTCTATTATAGCACAGATCGAACTCTCGTAGAGTTGCCCTAAGTTGTACAAACAAAAGTTGTGATCATTAATTAACAGTTTATTAGAACAATTTTTAATTCCAGTTTATCAACCTTCTCGGTGGCAGGGAAAGCAAAGCATCATACAGTAGCTAAATGTCTTCGAGTGTCTTTGAATAGATAATGACTTCCCTGAGCCAATTTCTTTTCTTTTTTTTTTGCTACGAAGTTCGTACCTAAAGTCTATTGAGATTAAAGAACTTGACTTTTTTTTTTGTTTTTCATTCATTTTGTGACTCTAGGACAGAAAAGTAAAAGTATTTTTGCAAGTGACAGGTACTGTCTGTTTTTGACAGAGCATTGACGATTTGATTTCTTTCAGAAAATGTAAAAGAAGTAAAAAAACAGTCATATTCGAGGTTTCTACTTTGACATTTCAAAGCTCATTTAGCTTCATTGATTATATTCACCTCTTTGGCGTTGCCAACGTATATCTATAATATCATGTGCTATTGAAAATAAGGCGTGTACTAATGTCCGTTTCCTATGGTTTACTGTCAATTTTCATTATTATTATTTATCGCCATTTTTACTGAAAAGAAACATGTTTGAAAGAATTTTCATAAGATTCCGATGCCACTAGGAGTCTACAACATTTGTATTAAAGGCTTTGACATGGATTTAATCTAAACATGCAGTAAGTGAAGAGGAAATTTAAACATAACTAGATCAGCAGAAAACATTTTGATAAATATTTTGCATTGTTTAACCACGAACAACAAAACACCACATTGACAAGGGCAAGGTAGGCCTGTGATAATTAGGTACACAGGTAGTTATAAGTATCCGAAATACTACTAATTCTGGAAACGTATTGCGGATAATAATTTTGAACTCGGACAGCAAATGAATGAAAGAAACAAAGTGAATAAATAAAAAAAAATATTCACAATAATTGTGTTATTGTTTAGTTATCAGATTGGCCGACTTTAGGCTTTTTCAATGAATTTACTGGTGACTGGAGTAGAGAGAAATATTTTCCTATAATGTCCAAACAGGGCAAATATACAAGAAGAATTCTTTTATACCGTACTTTAAATTAGAATATGGATCTAAGTATGGTATACCATAGTTATAGACTGCATACATTACCGAGTGTTCCAAATAACATGTATAAAAGAGAAATCCTTTAACTCATACCAATTTTTACAAGAATCTGTGTCAACCCATGAGAGAGGCTCGCACTGAGTGGACACAGATATAGGGTCAAAGTGATACAAGCTTGTAGTCATTGCCGTATGCAACCGTTAGTTAAGTAAAAGGATTAACACCTGTTTACAGCCTTCAACTTATGATTAATGAGAATGTCATAACTACATTCAGAACACCTGCATGAAAATTTAGAAGTTATACAAATATATCTGATTAAGCATATATTCTGAACTAGTTGTGTAAATATGAAAATAATGACTCTACAAATGATGGCAATTCCACCCCAAATTAGAAAATAATTTATAGGCCACAAAATATTGAAATCGTCTCCATTAAATGACAAGCAAAATGTGACAGTTCCATAGATCGTATTGATGCCTTGAGAGGTATCGACCCTTTATGCAGAGGCTGACTGCCATGCGGGAAGTGGAAGGAAGTTTCTTTAATGATGTTACCAGTGGACTTTTGACTGTATATTGTCATACTGATTTCCCATTTTACGCTTTTCTGGCTAATTAATATTGTACTTTGTTTTCCAACTGTCCTATTCGCTCTGAATGTCAATGAATACCTTTCATGGTTGTCATTTTCACCTTACAAGTGTAAAAAAAGTCGCCAGCCAGAAGAGTTGTGCTGGATTCAATATAGATGCTTTATTTGCAGGCTTGTCAACTTCCCCGTTTAGCTTTATCCCTGTACGGATTGGCATATACATCCAGGTGATGATCTTACTATGCAGTTGTTTTGTTTTCTGCTACCCAAATGGAGATCAACAACTCTGAATTTTATGTAATACTACCCGAGATTTAGTCAATCCAAAGGAAAGCTCGCTTTATGCCTCCAGCCAAAATCTTTGTTCTGTTTTTGGGAAGCCTGAAGCATCACCAACATTCTACAGAATGTTGTTGCTCTACAAGACAATGAAAGCCAAACCAGCTCTCTTACTACCTTTTATATAGGAACCATGTGTGGCTATAATGACAGGTGAATGCCCATCGTGGTCTTATAAGGGCTGACAGGTTTTTGTTCTCCTTCACTCTTTACACAGTTTATAAACATTGTGTATAGGCTGACATCCAAAAATTCTATGTGCCAAATGTTTATTTCGTAAAAGTATGTCTGAGATCTGTTGGTAACCAACTATCTCCGTGTTATTTGTATTATCATCTGTCTACCCATGACTATCTCCTGAGGTATCTTTTAGGCAAACTCCTACTTTGTCTATGTATTTGGTATGGTTGGGGAACTAGAATATTCCAATTGAAAAGGACAATGGAATGCGTTATCTTTACACTGAAAAGACATAGTGAAGAATTTTGCTTGTAAGCATTGTTGGTGTTCCGTAATGCTCGTGAGATGTAATAGGGCCTTGATGGAGCTGGCTGAAAAAATTCCCTTGACAAATCATAACAGGAGTTTTGTATCATTTCAGTCCTATCTAGCTTCATATCACTCATTCTGATCATCAGAAGTGTATAATCCAGGATGGAGTGGTTAATGCTTTAGCAGAGTATAGCATAAGCTCTATTTACTGTTGTAGCTTTTAGTGCATTGATGCCTTGGGTAGCTCTGGTTATCCTGGTGTTAATGTAGTTTGTGAAAGTTGAGTCATCTGTCAAAGGCTACCCCAGCTATTTTATTTTTCCTTCCAGAGGGATGGCAGTGCTCGCAAAAAACAGTGATGGTTTCTCCTTATCAGCAGATCCTTTGTTGAGTGTGCAAAACAAACCTGTGACTTTGGAAGAATTGATTACCATTTCTTTGTCATTGGACCACTTGCTCATCATGATAATAGATAGTTGTATATTGATTTCACTTTCAACTTTGCTATACTTCTATTGTACACCAGAATATCATCAGCGAAGGTTAGCCCATTACAATTGGTTGGATTGTTAAAGTTGATCATATCCATGATGTATATGTTGAACAGGATTGGTAAGAATACTGATCCTCGAGGTAAATTGTGTTGATGATGAACCAGTCTGACTGCCAGATTCCAAGCTTCATGATGCAATTTTCTTGTAGTTAATGTAGCAGCGGTGAAGTCTGATAGACTAGCCCTCTAGCTACAACCTTTCTTGGGATCTTACAAATGGTGTTTTGTAGGATGATGACTTTGACGATGAGAGTGATTTTTCGTGGATTAGGGTAAGAATTTGAATAAAAATATCATTCCATATTTCAGAGATGCTACCTTTTGTACAGATATGTTGATACTCTGAGATTATCTTTTATAAAATTGTGTTCTGTAAGCTTCTTAAAGGTGGAGACTTTAGATGTATTTTTGGCTCTATACATCTCATCCAAGATAAAAACGGCTGGCATATCTGTATGAAGTCGTAGATGGAGACAGCTATAACTTAAGCTTAGCTATATTTTCGAGAAGAAGATAAACCTTTGACATTAGTGTTTGCACCTGTATCTCCAGTGAGCTGTATGGTATTGAACTCTCCTACTACTATATACATAGGGGTGTTGTCAGATAGGTGAGGCAAGAACTTATAAGCTTCAGCACTATGTGCTCTGCTTACTTTCACGTGTTCCTTTTATAGAAATTGTTGTCTTGACTTTGCTCGATGATAAAGGTTTGCATGGGAGTAGGAGTTATACAAGAAAATATAATATTCTTGTATACATTTCTAGATTGTTTTATATCATTAGATCTTCTCGTCTTCACATTTACCTCTCACATGGTGATCACTGCAGACATAATATCTGTTATATCAGGTAGAGATGACACTCAAGGTGGGATTGCAAAGGGAATATCTGTACAACAGTTTCTGTTGTCTTGGCACTCAAAATTATTGTTTGTTCACTCGTGTTTAGCACTATAAGGTTAATAGCTATTCTGTGGTACTGATACCTCCAGGCTTCAATATGATGTTTTCTGTTATCTTCCATGTACACACTGGTGATTCAAATGCGTGTTGATACTTTAGGTGATCTCTCTGGGTAGTTTGTAGCTTACATTGATGGCATGTCCCACTCAGAGCTGTCTTAGTGTTCATAGCAAGATGTTACTGTTGTGTCAGACTATAGTGATAATCTCAGCCTCTGGGTCACTATTCGGTATGAAGTTAAAGCCATCGGGAATGAACTCCTCAGGGTCTGAGAGTATAGTCTCTTGAAAGAGTATGGTGTCGTAAAGTCCAGGGAGATTCTCAAAGCAGTATTTGCTTTTCTGATCCCCTGACATTACAGTAACCCATCATAATGTGAGAATGACAATATCTTGTGCATTTTTCAAGCATGTATTATTTACCAGCTTCAACTTCCATGTTCTTCTCCTTCTCCTGCTGGGCTGTCAAGGCCTCCCACTGAATGTACAAACTTCATTGTTCCTATAAGCACCCATAGGGGTGATATTTTTTATGAATCATTGTTTGTAGACAGTAAATTAAATGATCATTGTTTATAAATATTGTTCTTAGCCCTACTAGTCCTAACAAGGTAGGTAAATGATGGTGGGTCAGTAGCTTATTATAATAGAGTAGCCATTCTTCAAGTGGACACACACTAGCAAATACCTTCCCACCATCAAAAAGCCTTCCTGATACTGCTTATACCAGTAACTAAGTATATCCATGCTATTTCCACCCTCTAGTAACAGAGTGGTGTAAAGTATCTTTTCTAATCGATTATCGTCGACCTACACAGAATGCTTGTCATTATCTGGTGCAGCTTCAGATCTAAGTTGTGTTGGCCATTGATACCATATTCAGATATTCATCTGCCCAAATGTTGCACACAACTAAACTCAAAGTAGTAAACAGTGCCACCAATCTTACCATTATATTGGTTCCTGTCTCATACTTGATACCTTGAACAGGATGTCCCAGAAGTCCGGGCCCATAGGGAAAATAAACATTATATTCTTAAAGTTAAACAAACACATTTCTAATGTCAGTTGTACATATTTCAGGAAAGAGAATACCCTGATTGCACAGTATACCAAGAATTGATATGTGCATGGCTGTTGAATAATAAATAAATTAAGAATACATTGTGTATTTTTCCCTATGGATACCGACTTCTGAGGCATCCTGTACGTGTGCTAATACTAAACGTAAGCTAAATGTAACATTAGATTTATAATTAATCAAGAGTAGTTATGCATTTGTACTTACAATTCAACTCAGTACTAAATCATGATCTTAACCAATATAATTATTAAGTCTGTAATATACCTAAACTAAACACAGTACATTTGTACTTATACCTATAACTTGGTAGTTGGTAGTTGTATAATTAAATCTATATGTAATTATGTGGTAAATTAGTACTATGAATAAGAATAAATTAAATCCATCACAACAACTTGTAGACCATTATAAAATATTTGGATTTTTGTTTTCTTTAATATATGTTTCACCTCATTCGACATTTTTTTACCACTGTTTCTTTTTTCATTTCCCTTTTTCTATCTGTCTTTCCGTTTCTTTTAGTATACATTTATTTTGCACCATAAATAATCTCAATTAACTCATCACTATGATTCATTACCCTTGTTCAGTTTTTATTGTGGAGAAGGACTAGGTCTAGTTTGAAGTTAAAGTTGGCCTAATGAGCATTAAGACTCACCGACTGGTGTGAAAAAAAGCTACAATCTTTATTAAGATCTTATACACTACTATTAAGGAATTCTGGTCATATTCTCTTCTTCTATCGTTTTCTATTAACGTATAGAAGAGTATATTACAATTTTCAAATAAACAAATAGGTATTAAAACTGCTACTCACTGCACAACATTAAAGTAACGAAGGAGGGTTGAGTATGTTATATCAGCATGTCACGTGACGACCACAGCAGATTAAATGGCATGTATCAGAACTACATTTTGTTTGCTTTTGGAAATAATTGTAACATCTATTTTAAATGCAAAATAGTTATATACTCAGGTAATAAAAATGTGTTCAGATTGTGGACTTAGAATTTCCAAGATGGGAATTACATCCTTTATGCATTGGTAAAATAAGGAATATGGATTTAGTTTGGGCATCAGAACCATTCAGAAAAACCTACATCAAGCCATACCTCAGCTGTTGTCGTCTTTCAGAATTTATAGTGCATACTGGAGGGATTTAGACATTTTGCTAACAAAGTTGAAAAAACCTACTTTTACACTCCAGATCATTATAAGAGAACTTATATTTTAACCGACTTTTCGCTTTTTATGTGCAAGCCCTAAAGAAGCCTCCATGTAGACATGTAGGTTAAAATAAAGGTTCTTTTACAATGATCTGGAATGTAAATGTCGTTTTTTATAACTCAGCTGGTGTCATCAAAGTGTGATGTCTTGTAACAACTGAAAAGCTACCAACCAAAGGTCAGCCAATAATATGCAACATTATTAAGAAGGATTTTCAGCTATAAAAGTGATAAAGTCATGTGTACAAAAATTGCTTCCACAATAAATCCTTTCAAGCATCACATATCTCAAACAGTTGGAGAATATATTCATGATATTCCATATAAAGACATACTAGCGAAGTCACGGGATGCAGCACCAATGAATTCCTATGTGATTAAAATATTGAAATGGATGCTGGGAAACCATTATCACTGTACACAAGATGGCTTATGGTAAAACAGTCTTATAATGAATCCTTTTGCAATGGAACTATTCTTCGAAGCTATTGTAAAGATTAATGATCATCCCATAAACTATGACTGGATAGATGTAGTAATATGGACTGTAATGACATAATGAGGCACCAAAATCGTTTTAATATAATGTACTCAACATCTGTATAGTAATGGTATAACAAATCATTAAACATCGCCTAGTAATATGCAAATTAAGCCAAGTTTTCTATTATATTCTAAAAATAAACTGAAATTGATTGAAATACCTTAAACTTATAACTAAGCGACTGGTAAACTTTAATTTGTAAAACAACTGTATGATTTCTATTAAGAGAATGTGTACTATCGTATGTTTGTTTGTTTGTTTTTGAATTTCGCGCAAAGCTAGCCGTCCCTAATTTAGCAATGTAAGACTAGAGGGAAGG
>NW_013667879.1:174337-183369 GCF_000517525.1 Limulus polyphemus | reverse complement strand
CGGATAAGAATACTCTTAATCAAAAATTCTACACTGTTCTCAAATTAAACAAAATTCAAAATAAAAGGAAAATGAAACACCTCATTATAAGTGAACATTAGCCTCTAAACATAAGGAATTATTGATTCAAAACTGATATTAATAGCACAAAGTAAAAATCATAACACAAAAAATACTACAATTAATTATCTGAGGTTTTCCTTGATGCGGCTGATTTTTCTTCTGAGCAATGCACATGGTATAATGTCTACACCATAGCTCAATGTCTTGACACAAATGCAGTCAGAAAAACAGCTCTTGCATATTTGAAACTGTGTGTTTCACTACCTTGTGTCTCCCAGTCCTTTTTAAATGCTAAACCTGAAGTATTTCCTGTCTTACAGTTCCAGAGACAACTAGCTGCATCACAAGTTACAACTGCAACCATTTCTTTCATTGCTTTACAGAATCAGTTCTCAGAAACACTCAATGTATGACTCACAAGCTTCACACCTAATTTACTTGTGGCAAAACCATGCTGATTATACTTTCATTGACATCTGTATCCAGGATGAATGGACAATCATGATTAGGATATGCTAACACTAGTGATTCAAGGTTTAGAATATGTCTTCATGCTCCTCTGTCTATACAAAGTACCATTCAACCTTAGTCGGTGCAGAAAATAGAAAAAATGACCACAAACCATCAATAATATGACACAAGACCTAAAAAGCTGCATATTCCTTGTTTATTAGAAGGTAGGGACTATACCTTTATTTCTGAGCTTTTTGCAGGGTCAGTAAACAATCCTTCTTTACCAACTGAATGACCAAGAATCATCAATTTTACTTTCATATGTATGTATGTTCCTAGTTGAATTTCAAGCCTCCACCCTTGAGGCACTGAAATACCATTCTCAGGTTCTCAGCTGCATTTTGAAATATGTGATCAAAGACAAGTATGTCATCCTACTATATGAGATATCTCTCTCATTGTAGTCCTCTAAATATAAACTCCACCAGCCTCTATAAAGTAGCATTACATAGACCAAATAGCACAATGTGGAACTCATACAGTCTTTCTTAAGTACTAGAAGTAATCTTAGGTCTTCTTTCATCCTCCAGTTTGACTTGCAACATCCGTAAGCCAAGTCTGGTATATTGAACCAACAATGTTTCTAGACATTCATTTGTAGATGCAGCAGAGGAAAGGTGTTGATACATGCTTGGCATAACATTCTTCCTTTTTGACAATCACCACTGAAGATAACCAAGCACTCTCTGAAGTTTGTAATATTCTGTCCTTCAACATTATCTCAGTGTCAGTACTGGTTCTTTTCCTGTTGCATGGCATTTGTTTATCAGATGCATTGGTAGTTATGCATTCATTCTTGGATGTTACAAAGAGGCTGCAACACTAGCTACTTATTTAGCTTGTATCATCTCTGTTACCATATCGATGACTATTACAGCTAGAAGCTGGATAGCCAAATGTCTGTAGTTACAGACTAATACTTATAGAACAACTGCACTGAGACAGTTCACTGTTTAAGCAAGTGCAGTCTGCTTTACAGACAGAAAACAATGTGTTTCCTTGGTCTGTTCTTTCATTGCATCATAAACTAACAATGCACTAAGCTGTGTTGGTAGTACAATGTAGGATACTATTGGCACATTAGGGGGAATTACAACATTCTTTTCAATGTTCATGCCTAGAGTCCACTGTTCTCGAGCCCACTATGCTTAGCACTGATTTATTTGTTGCAGAAATTTAGTTCATCTATTTTACAAACTAAACTATTTGACAGTTCCTGCGTGAAGTTCATCCTCATTGTGCTAATGTCTAAATCCAAATTATAAGACACTTCCTCAATTTGGTTTGAGGTTTCGCCAGGTCATAAAGTCAGTGATGCACCTTTCCACTCATGTATACCATATTTCCTGATACATGGAAAGGTCAACTAAGGTCCTGGATACTACAGTATCCACTAAAAGGTCAATCTCACTCCCAAGTATCGATATTGGCACATATCAAATGACACCTAGCCTATGGTTCTTTGAAATAGCCACAATGATGTTTTGTACAGGCTAAATGTTGCACTTGCTAAAATTGGCAGCAAGATTCAAGTCATGCTTTACAAGTGTAAACCACTAGGTGCTGCAACAGTTGAAACAGGGACTCCTTCCCTTATGCTCTTGGTGCTTTCATGAGTCCAATTATGGTTGCATTTGTAGTTTGGCCATGGCAGCTGGATCAAAGAAACACTATTGTTCCATAACAAAGCATAATACCTTGTGGCATATGCTTCTAATGATTTGGTAGAGTCAGTGGTTGACGTTTCTTCTGGGTCTTGTGGTCATTACAGACACTTGAAGGCTGTCTTGGAGATGTATTTGCAGCAGCAGTTGCTATTGCTATTAGTTTCTTTATTAGTTACTAATAATATTAATATTAATAATAATATTAGTTACTCCAATGCATAGTTTGATGTGACAACTTCAAACTGTATTGTCATATAAAATGCCTGTGGCGAAACATGGGTTTCCTCTGCAACTTCTCTATGAACTTATCAATGAGTATATTATCACAATTTTTAAGAAACATACTGTGAATTTCTTATCACGCAATCTTCGTAAATTGTCCACACAAGTAGCCAAGTTTTATATGTCTCTCACCTTCGAGTTTGAACCTCAATCCTCTAGAGTGTTTTTTATTCCACAGAGTTGAATCTGCAGCGCAACTGTTAACAACTATACCTCAGTTGTTGAGCTGCTCCTCATCCAAGTGTTCTAAGACATCAAGCATAGGACTTCGAAACTAAGTGTCAGACATTACACCACTTGTCCCAGAGTCTATCCATTCCAAACAACATCTTGCTTGAAGCATTTGAGGTATTTGTCCAAGATTTAATTTGCCATCCCTTTAAACACTAACAGGTTTAACTGTTTCACATCACCCCCATAACTAAAGGGTGGTCCTGACAGGAATCTGTTACTAGTTTCTCTGTCTTTGCGAGATTGAGAGGCTATGCTCATTTTAAGGAGATCCTCATCTTCTCCTAGAAGTACAGAGACACGTGCATCCTCACATTTGCATCATCCTCAGGCTAATTAACACCTTGAGAATAATTCGACTTCTTGTACAACACTTTATCGTTACTTCTCACAATGTCTTTGGACCCCAGACATGATCTCAAGGTGTCACCTTCTTCAGAAAGTCCAGAAACATACTCATCCTGTCACATATCATGAAACACTTCATCATTACGTTCCATATTTTCCTTTGGCCACTGAATATAGTGTTCGAATTTCGCCAGTATGATTTGCCAATCTGGAAGGCTCCTGACTAACTTCTAGTTGCAATGAATCATACCGATATTTTACTTGCTCTACCTGATAACATTATGAAATGTGCCAAACTGTATCCAGTGCATACATATTATCACTTTTCTTTCTCGTGAGTGACTCAAACCTCTCCTGTGATACCTGTGCTTGTTAACAAGTGCCTTGGTGTCCCATAGAGATCACCCCAGTGTCAGTATGTTCATAGTGCTAAACGTCACCATAGCCCTTCTCTGCTGCCCTGTCCTCCACACCACAGAAAGTAGCTATCAAAAGTTGTATAATATGTTCAAAGGATATCCCAGCAA
Source organism: Limulus polyphemus (assembly GCF_000517525.1). Lineage (NCBI taxonomy): Eukaryota > Metazoa > Arthropoda > Merostomata > Xiphosura > Limulidae > Limulus > Limulus polyphemus. The sequence goes on along the minus strand of NW_013667879.1, from coordinate 179,738 downwards.
GACATCTATCAACCTTATGGTCCTTAAGACGGGTCGAGAATGTGGACATAGTACTTATCATGGCCGGCAAAAGCTCTGGGTCGAAAAGATGGCTTCTATTAGTCCTTGTTTCATTCTCGGATTGAATCCTCACTTCAGTCATAGCTTCCTCTCGGAAGTCCTTCGTGGTTTTAGGAAGTGCCCTTCCATGTTCACGATTTACAAATGTTAATGTACTGGAGGGGCAAGTGGAAAAACAAGCATATTGAAAATAAATTCTGTAATAACAAGTTCTTTGGTACACCACCAAAGTGTTATTTTAATTACTAGTGTGTGGTATGCAGGCATACTAATATCTGCCAGGTAGTAAAAAATATCCCAGGGCCCAGATTCTAAAAAATGTACTACAGGGAATATTTTAGACCTTGAACGGTGAAGGAAAGAAAAAGTATTAATGTGTTTGTTTATCAGACTGGCCAGACTGACTTCATTGACTACAGGGCAAAGACAAAAATAATTCCGATATACCACCTTTCCAAATCAGAGAATGAATTACCGAATCGACTATTCTAAGTAGCATATACAGGGGAGAAAACTCCTAACCCAAAGCAATTTCTACGAATATCTGTGTCATCCTTTGAGATGGGCTCACCCACCCTCCTCCCCTCGAAGGAATATATACAGACATAAAACCAAAGTCATAAAAGCTACAGGCAATTGTTGTGTACAATCTATACCTAAGTAAAAGGATTTATACATGTTTGCGGCCTTTCGAGATCAGATAATGAAAATGTCGTAACTATCTGCAAAAAAAAAGAATGAAAAACTACCCTAACATGTCTGATCAAAGACGTATTCTAAATCTATTAGGGAAGGGAGAAATTAGTAGTTGTTTCAGCTATGACAAGGCCATTCAGAATTGAGCATGCTTTGCGCATGGATATGTAAATATGTAGATGCTGATTTATAAATACATATTGTATGCTCTGAATGTTTGTTTTCTAGTATTTTCGGGGAAATGCTAAGCTATGGAAAGGATACTGTATCTGCGCATAGCCGTCCCTAATTTTTAACTGAGAGAAGGCAGCTAGTCAACAGCACCACCTATGGAGACCTTTAGAGAATAAGAATATTTACTTTTTCTTTTCAAATTTGTCACAAGAGCCTCCTTACTGTAAATTGTTTTACATATAATTTAGAAATTCGGGTTTTAATATAAATATTTGCTCTTACCTCATGTAATTTAAAGAATAATTCGTTAATTACAGTCCTCCTGTAGGTCGACGGTAAAGTTACGGACTTACAACGCTTGATGAACAGAGTGCAAATAGCCATTGTGAACTTTTGGGCTAAAATAAACAAAAAACATTAATTATCATTTTAAAAATCATCCACAATGCATTGTTTTTTGGTGTGTTTTTTTTACTTGTTTCAGAAGTTCTGCGTGCAGCTACACAAAGAGCTGTGTTTAATCTTGAGCTAAGAAACTAGAGAGAAGGCAGTCAGTCAACAGAACACATCGCCAACTCTTAAGCTACTCTTGGCTGACGAAACAGTGGTATTTGACTGTTACCCTTATAATGCACTAATAACTCCAACGTGTGACAACAGGACGTGAACCATGAACACGCATATTCGCAGTACTAACCTTTAGGTCACGCTCGGCTTTGCAGTGAATGAGCTAATGTACTTTTCACTTTACAAGATGTAAGAAAATAACGTTTTAATTATTTCTGATGTTGAAACATAGGGAATGATATTTCACGACATCTTTCTCGATAATCTTGTTTTAATTATTAAATAATGATGGCTCCTTCATGTTTAGGACTGGTACAGACTGAATGTTGGGGCGTTCGACTCACAACCTGCGGGTCGCGTGCTCGAATCTCGACACCGAATATACTCGCCCTTTCAGCTGTGGGAGCGTTATAATGGTACCGTCAATCCCATTTTTCGTTGAAAAAAAGCAGCCCAAGAGTTGGCGGTGGGTGGAGTTTACTAACTACCTTCTGTCTAGTCTATCACTTGTCAGTTAGAGGTGGCTAGCGCAGAAAGCTCTAGAGCAGGTTTCCACGAAATTCAACAGACAATCCTCGTTAACAACTAGGTTGTTTACTAAAAAGAAACTAAGTTCGTAAAACAACAAAAGAAAATTGACACTCTTCAAATTATATACTTAGGTATAGCAATTTGCATTTAAAAAAAACCGCTAAGCAAGTAATTATTTTAGATTATTAGTTAACAAAACGGAAAAAGAACTCATGGAAATATTAATTCATCAAATTAGTTGAGTGAATCTGTACGTTATGAAACCTCATTTCTTACGTAAGTAAATGTTTCTTTGTTTGTTTGTTTTTGAATTTCGCGCAAAGCTACACGAGGGCTATCTGCGCTAGCCGTCCCTAATTCAGCAGTGTAAGACTAGAGGAAAGGCAGCTAGTCATCACCACCCACCGCCATCTCTTCGGCTACTCTTTTGCCAACGAATAGTGGTATTGACCGTCAGATTATAACGCCCCCACGGCTGAAAGGGCGAGCATGTTTGGTGTGACGGAGATTCGAACCCGCGACCAGCAGACTGCGAGTCGAGCGCCCTAACCACCTGGTCATGCCGGGCCCTTAAGTACATAAGTTAGTGTTTTGAAAATTTTCTTATATTTAAAAAAGCAAAGTGCATATTAAGGTTCGACAAAATAGCTTCAAAGGATTATGACATATTTCATTTTTATTCTTCAACTTTTGTTCAGATCTTTATCGATTTCTTTCACTTGTCTTTTGCCTTTCGATGTTTTTCACACTTTTATGTAATACATTTTGAAAACGACATTACATATTGTACTATAAAGCGAAAGATTAAATGATAATAGTAGCGATTATAGAGTCAAACCCCTTTTAAAGAAGAGCTATTTGGATTTTTTTTTTTTTCATGCATTAAGTGTTTTTGCCAAATATCTCCTTTATACTATTCAGTATTTACGGTAAGGTTGTGGCGATCGGATATCAATCGTTGTTCTGGTCAATATCCTGTACGATCACCTAAGTCTGGTTATTAATTAGTAACTTTTTAATAGCTAGATACTAATTATTAAGTGATTATTCAAGAGGTTATTTTTGGAAGCTGAAATGGTTAATTTTCCCAACTGGATTATAATTTTTTCATTCCTATTTTAAAGGAGTGTTGTTAACCTAAATTAACTAGAGTTAACTACCGTCACTCTACCGCCCCCACTAATGTACTTTTCACTTTACAAGATGTAGGAAAATAACGTTTTAATTATTTCTGATGTTGAAACATAGGGAATGATATTTCACGACATCTTTCTCGATAATCTTGTTTTAATTATTAAATAATAATTTCAATCGTTGTTCTGGTCAATATCCTGTACGATCACCTAAGTCTGGTTATTAATTAGTAACTTTTTAATAGCTAGATTAATTTGTTACATTTCTTAATCTCTTAATCTCTTAATTTGGTCTTAATCAACTTAAGAACAAATTCAATTATGCACATGTTTTAGTCTGAGAGCTTTTCTTGGTGTTTTTAATATTGAAAAACAGATAAACCGTCAGATATGCATGTTTAATTAAAGAAATATTCCATGTGTTCCCGCAGAAATAACCTACAACGATTTTAACAGTTTGTTGTTGTATAAATACCTTAAATAAAGGTGGTCAATTAGTATTTTTACTTTTAAAAAATCATCTCTAGTCAGTGGCTTGAGAAAAATGTTAAGTTTTGCTTAGTCCAGGTGGTAATTAGAATCACTTACACGATATATATTTTTTGTTTAAAGCTCAATCAAATAAACGAACAAAAACTAGTCTTAGGTTACTGGCGTGTTTTTTTGTTGTTGTTGTTTATTTAGTGTGTCTTAAACGTTTTCGCTATCTTTTTAACCAAGGAAAACAACATTCATATAAGTATTAAACTGTGTATCAGATTCATTACGCTCTCTTCCGGTCATCCAGTTTGGCATTCAATGCGCTCGATTCAAGACAAGGGCACAACATTTTGTTACATATGATTATCGAACAAATAAATACAGTGTTCGATGTTTTTTAAGCCCATTCGCGAAATCGTAAACTGCAATACATTGCTCTAGCTTCTTTTGTGAGAACAGTTATAGAGTCATTATATTACTAAAGGAAAAAAAAATCGACCGGTGGCAACTGACAAAATGTACTATAAAGAAAGGTGTTATCGACTGAGCGTTGTAACTAGAAAATAAGATGTTATCGACTGAGCGTTGTAACTATAAAGCCGTTCTAAAATGGACTATTCATAAGAGTAAACATTTATGCCAGTTATATTTGGGATTAAGAATAATAATGGCTGGATGGTAATATGCCAGTTGGTTTCACATTGAGTAAGTTAATGACCGTATAGTCATGTGCTAATCGGGTTTCGTACTAAGCGGAGTACTGAGTGGATGGTCATGTGCTGATCGGGTTTCACATTAAGCAAGTTAATGACCATGTAGTCATGTGCTAATTGGGTTTCGTATTATGCGGAGTACTGAGTGGGTGGTCATGTGCTGATCGGGTTTCACATTAAGCAAGTTAATGACCATGTAGTCATGTGCTAATTGGGTTTCGTATTATGCGGAGTACTGAGTGGGTGGTCATGTGCTGATCGGGTTTCACATTAAGCAAGTTAATGATCATGTAGTCATGTGCTAATTGGGTTTCGTATTATGCGGAGTACTGAGTCATGTGTTGATTTGGTTTCACATTAAGCAAGTTAATGACCATGTAGTGGTGTGCCAATTGGGTCTCGTATTAAGCATAGAACTGGGTAGGTGGTCATGTGATAGTTGTTTCGCGTTTAACCTGTTACTGACCACGTGCTAGTTTAATTTCACGTTAAACATATTTTAGGCTGATGGGTCAGTCAAGTTTAATTCCTCTATGGAAAATCAAAGACGACAAGGTTTTTGAAATCGATTTTTTTAACTTTGCTTATACAGATGAGAAATGCATGCGTAAAGATACTGATCACACTTTCTGGAATAACACAGTAAAAATATAAATATTTATCACAATTCTAGAAAATGCAGTTCGAGAACAGAGGACGAACTTTAACAAAACAAAAAAATGACATTATTTAACACTTGAAATATATTCGGTTCATTCACACTTTCCAGGTTTTTTATTAGGTTCTATTATCAGTAACATATTATAATTTTATCGCTATTTACACTGTTATTATTGAACATTTCTCCCTAACTTGAGATACAAGCTCTCGAAAAATTCATATTTAATTATTCATTAACCTTATAAGAATACATGTTATATATATGTATATATACTCTCTCTCTCTATATATATATATATATATACAGTTTGAAACAAACAAGCTCATTATTATTAAGATGGAATACAAATACACTTAGTGCTGTTAAACTAAGAAATGCATGTTATA
>NW_013667879.1:162822-173540 GCF_000517525.1 Limulus polyphemus | reverse complement strand
CAAAATTAAGCACCAAATTATTATAAATAGCGTCTGTAACCCTATGTAAGAAATTCATATTAAATATTCAGTACTTTGTTGATCCTCCTCATGCTCTAATAACCTCCGGAAGGAGACGTGGCATGCTGTCGATGAGGTTATTCCCATAATCCATAGCGATTTCATCCCAACTTGTAAGTAAATATACCCACCTAGCATACGAATCGACGATGTACAAGACCAAAGAATAGCCTTTCAAAAAACAAATAAATCATAGGGATTAACCGCATTTTCAACAGATTAAGTAGTTAAACGATGGGAGGACAGTCAACGTCGGCCAATAGTCGTCAGATCTATTGTTTTATCTCTGTCCATGATGAGAAGGGTGAAAAAAAACAAGTTCCCTAAAACCAACAAAAGGTATTGAAACTCATTGCAGGCTAATAGTGTGGAGGTGGTAATATATGTCATTTAAACTATTTCACCAAAACAACATAAGAAATATTCTTCCTTCTTGTCAGGAGCCGAGTGTGACCAAGTCACGAAAGCTCAGTTTAGGCCCGTGGATGCACTATAGGAGTGGCGTTCAGATCGCACGATTAAACCAGACAAGCGTTGCCCTAGCGGCTTTCTTCCTTATGGTCTACCAGTCAAAGTAGGAACTCTGCTATGCGAAGATAGCCCATGTATAGCTTTGCGCGAAAAAAAAAGAAAAACAGGTACTTTAGCCTACGGGTGCGGGTTTGCCCATGTGCTAGAACTCTGAATTTTGGAGCTGGTGATCCGGCATCAAATCCGTGCGATACCACCAAATAATTCCCCGTACTTTAAGCTGTTGGTGTGATATAAGACATGGATGTTAGGTGGTAGGTTGCTGTTCACTAGCCGTCTTCTCTCTGGTCAGTAGTTCAAAATTAGGGACGGAGGAAGATAGCCTTAGTATCTTTGTCATAAATACGAAACACAAATAAGATTACCCCATCTTAGAAATATTAGTTAGCCTGGCCAGTAAGTCTGTCATAATACATATCAAGACAGAAGAATTGTTAGGGTTTTTCTTTTGTTGACACATCTTTTCTTATAAAATCTTTTCCGCTACCATCCAATATTTTGAATTGGAAGTGTGCTTTATTATGACCTCAAATAAAATAACGTAAATACTAAAAGTCTGTGTAGCGAACTCCTTTTGAAATTTATGTAAGTTTCCCGATTCCGAACCAAAGTGTCCTGTGATAATTCAGTCTAAACGTACTTCTTTCCTTTTATTTTGTACTTCAATGAAGTGCTATTCACGTCGTATACTGTCTCTTCAAATGAAAGTGTTCATAACAAGTAAAAAATAGATGAAACATTACAAACAATGATATATTGCAGTGCGTGATGCAAATACCGTGTATGATACGTAGGTTATGTTTTCATTTGTAAAAAACCTTTCACATTTTAATTAATATGCTCAGATGTATAGCCTAGACTTAATTTCATGAAACCATAAAGAAAGTGTGACAAGAAAACATCAGAACTGTAATATAGTTCAGTTTGCAAGGTTCAAGGCGATCGATATAAGAGTGAACGTTGGCATAAAATACAAGTGTAAAATATCTTACCATCAATCAGACAAACAGCTGAAAAAATTTACAAATAAAAACTATAATTCCCAAGATGAGTGTATTGTGTTTCTAATTATCTTTCTTCCATCGTCTGAGTGGTGGATGATCTTCCATAGTACTTTAATTACATGAACCATGTTGCTTATGTATGTTATGAATATTAACATTTATATTTAAATACATTTGGGGAATTCACTATTATACCTGTGTTACCATAGTGACCAATGTTTGGCTCTATCCCCAAGCGTTAACTAAGTTTGTTTTGGTGTGTTACCAAGATACCCGTTGCTTGTTTTGACTACTACGCTCACCAAAGCTGTAATTTTTCATAATTGTCTGTATAACCTTCCTTTGTTTGTACTTTTCATTTAGTTGAACCAAAACTATTTTTAAGTGGTCAATAACATTTGAATGTCAAGAGAAAGTTGCAAAGAAAGAGACATGAGAGACAAACCAGCTGGTTATATTCTATTGTCTCAAATTTTAGAGTTTTGTGATTGTAATCGAATTTCAATACTTTCGACTAACAAATATAAAGTATACTCCAAACTGCAACAATTCACAAGATGTGGCATTCGAATAAAAGTAATATATGTAATTTCGGAAAACTTGCTAAACGGAAAGAATTTTTAAAAATCTGTTTATCTGTTTACTTTGTTTATTGATACTAGTTAAGAGAAGCCGTTAAGGAAACGAAAATTGTATAAAGTACAGTGTTATATAATTCGATGACGAGGAACCCATTTAAGCCGTCTCCAGCCATTATTAGTGTTATATAATGTTCCTCTTCCTTCTTTCTTTAGTGGAAGGTAATAATTAACTGATTAAGTACTCGTATCTTGAAATTCAGAGCCATAAAATTAAGGTTATAGCCAGCCAACCGTGATTGATGGGAGTTTGTTTGTTTTAAATTAAGCACAAAGTTACACAATGGGCTATCTGTGCTTTGCCCACCACGGATATCAAAACCCGGTTTCTAGCGGCTTAAGTCCGCAGACATACCGCTGTGACACTGGGGGGGGGGGCGATTGATGTAAGCCAAACGTCTGTAAAAATATTGGAAATGTACTCCTACTTCAGGGTGACTTTATTCCTCTTCTCGGGCAAAAATCCCAAAACAGTCACCAATGTACAAAGTCGGAGAGTTTCTAGTTACCATAAAAAACTTACGGTAATCGAGCCAGACAACTCTGGATGATAGATGCTAACACAAACACACAAATAATGGATCATGTTTATAATAAGGTTTACGAAAACTCGTTATATCGCTTGAAAAATAGTTTTTATATATTCAATTGTTTTTTTTTTTCTTAGCCTATATCTTAAACTTCTTGACCAATACGAAAACTAAATTATTACAAGTATTAATAATGTCAAAGAACACATAGGTTCAACAATAAGTCTTGATACAAAATGATAAAAACCCTATAACCCCAGCGCTTTCGAAAGGTGGACCTTTCTTCTTCAGGGGCAAACAAATACGAGTATTAAGTTATTTATCGAATCTGTTGAACACCGTAACTGATTCTCGTGTCTGAAGACAAACCCTTAACATAGCATAGTGAGAAGTAGATTGCGTAAGTAAGGATATAATTACAAATTAGTAAACCACGGTTTTCCTTTATATTTGACCTTACGGGGCGTATTTTTACGTGCCCTGACTGCGAATCCGAGAGCTCGCAGTTTGCAAACAGTTGCAACAAAAACACGAAACACTTTGAGACCATAGGTCTGCTATAAGAGTGACTGTCAAATTTTACTATACGATCAGATAATAGTAACCTAAGAATTGGCTGTAAGAATTATTACTAGCTGCCTTTCCTATAGTCTGGCATTTCAAAATTAGGAACGGCTAAGCGCAGATAGGTCCTCCGCTAGGTCCGATGTAAGGTTATGCACTTACAACACTAAGATCTGGGATTCGATTTTCCACAGTAGACAGATCGCTGGTAGTTTATTGTGTAGCTTTGCGCTAAAACAACAACAACAATAAGCACTGATAGCTTTGTATGAATTTTTGAAACAAATCCTTCACGTTACTGTTTAAAAAACAATTTTCATTCTTATGTGTACAGATGTTTCCAGATTATTTGGGGCCCGGCATGGCCAGGTGGTTAGGGCGCTAGACTCGCAATCTGAGGGTCGCGGGTTCGAATCCACGTCACACCAAACATGCTCGCCCTTTCAGCCGTGGGGGCATTTTAATGGGACAGACAATCCCACTATTAGTTGGTAAAAGAGTAGCCCAAGAGTTGGCGGTGGGTGGTGATAACTAGTTGCCTTCCCTCTAGTCTTACACTGCTAAATTAGGGACGGCTAGCGCAGATAGTCCTCGTTTAGCTTTGCGCAAAATTCAAACCAAACCACATTATTTGATTTATATGAATATATCACTTTTGCATTTTACTTTACCCATTGGAACAGTCAAGTAGCCTCCAAATATCACTTAATTACTCCATGCTGTGTGATGGTCGTTTATACCTAGAAGTTTTTACGTCGACATCAATTATGACACATGAGATCGTGAAGCGGCCATAAAAATCTTCACTACGCAGGCGCAAGTTATTGATTGTTAAATTCTAAGATCAAAATCTTTGAAAATATATTTCAAAATTACGAAAAAAAAATTTCTCGAGAAAGTATTGCAGATACTCCAATAGTCTGTGGTTCTTACCAAATATAAAAATTATCTTAAAACAGTCTGTGGTTCTTACCAAATATAAGAATTAACTTAAAACAGTCTATGGCTCCTACCAAATATAAAAACTAACTTAAAACAGTCTATGGCTCTTACCAAATATAAAAATTATCTTAAAGCAGTCTGTGGTTCTTACCAAATATAAAAATTAACTTAAAACAGTCTGTGGTTTTTATCAATTATAAGAATTAACTTAAAACAGTCTGTGGTTCTTACCAAATATAAAAATTATCTTAAAATAGTCTGTGGTTCTTACCAAATATAAAATTAACTCAAAACAGTCTATGGTTCTTACCAAGTATAAAAATTATCTTAAAACAGTCTGTGGTTTTTACCACATATAAAACTTAAATCAAAACAGTCTGTGGTTCTTACCAAATATAAAAATTAACTTAAAACAGTCTGTGGTTCTTACCAAATATAAAATTAATTTAAAACAGTCTGTGGTTCTTACCAAATATAATAATTATCTTAAAACAGTCTGTGGTTCTTACCAAATATAAAATTAACTTAAAACAGTCTGTGGTTCTTATCAAATATAAAAATTATCTTAAAACAGTTTGTGGTTCTTACTAAATATAAAAATTAACTCAAAACAGTCTGTGGTTCTTATCAAATATAAAAATTATCTTAAAACAGTCTGTGGTTCTTACCAAATATAAAATTAACTTAAAACAGCCTGTGGTTCTTACCAAATATCACCATTATCTTAAAACAGTCTGTGGTTCTTACCAAATATAAAAATTAACTCAAAACAGTCTGTGGTTCTTACCAATATAAAATTAACTTAAAACAGTCTGTGGTTCTTATCAAATATAAAAATTATCTTAAAACAGTCTGTGGTTCTTACCAAATATAAAGATTAACTCAAAACAGTCTGTGGTTCTTACCAAATATAAAAATTAACTTAAAACAGTCTGGGGTTCTTATCAAATATAAAAATTAGCTTAAAATATTATACTATAAATATCTAAGCAATATCTAAGCGTGATCGTTTGTTGTAAACTTGAGTCAATATAATAGGTTCTTAGCCTCATTGTTACAAACAATATAGTTTTTACTAGTCAGGTTATCTGTTAGTATATTTTACATTTTGTCACGTTCAAACATCCCTAGCTTAGCCACGGACAACAGACCAGGACATTCGCCTAACACATTGTGTAGTTTAATAAAATACATTCTGGTATGTGTAGTCAACCTTCTTTAAAGTTCATGCTAAGAAGAGCTTTATTAAGACTCGTGAAGCAACAATCGCTTATACCCACTCTCCCTTCTAATTAATTGTAATGTAAGAATAAAAACGAAATAAACAAACTCGTGGATTGATCAAGTTAATTGCATTTTCACTGAATGTATAGCTCTCTCTGAATGATTTATATAGAAATACGAGCCCAAAGCTACAGGGCCTCCACTGGGTAAACTCATTCTAGGTTAAGTACCAACGATAAGATTGTGGCGATTGGATACCAGTCGTTGTCAAGGTTAATAGCCTACACGATCACCTAACTCAAATTACTAATTAATTACTCTTTTTTTTATTAACTGATTATCAGTCTGGCTCATAATACAGAGAATTCTGAGAGCATCAAGCACTCATTCTGCTAAGATTTGATTCGAGTATTATAATCTTTTTAATAGGGACTACTATGCTAGGTTGGTTGAACAAGTGTCAGTCGGTTACATGTATAAGGCTTACTTTTTTTGTTTCTCTTTCTAGTGTGGGGCTCGTATCCCATTATTTTGGTATTATTCAACTTTTCATCTGTTGGGCTGATTCAGGTGGATCAGTATTACACAATCTCGTATGAATGTATTGTAAATTCCAAATTTTGTTAGCCGTTTTTGTTTCTCCAATGTATTGGAGTTATGGCTCACGTGGTATATTTTATTGGACGTTCATAGACTCTATTGAATTTTAGGTCATTTGACATGCACTAGCTGGGATCGTACTCTGTGGTGACCTCTGCAGACTGTTCTGAGAAGTCTTTGACATAGAGGGATATGGCTGTATTTATCTGCATTGTTCTTGCTGCCTATTCTAGGCATATTTTTTCCCTTTGTCTAGGCTACTTCTAAGCCAGAAAAATAGTGTAGTATATGTTCCAGACAGAAATTCGTTACTTGACTGCACACACACACGTAGTTATTTTTGTTTATTGCGATATTTTAAATATATTCGCCATTTTCCTTTAAATACGTAATGTGAAAATTGTTCGAAGCCTAACATCCTGTTTAAGGCAATGGAGTATAAAGACAAGGAAAAGTAAACCATTTTCAACGGCACATTTATGCTGACGTAACATTCTTCCGTTTCTGTTGATCGATCCAAAGCATCTAGGTCTTTGTATTGCCGTTCCTAGATACTTTTATCCACCCTAGAGGTCGGTCGAAACCTTGTCGCTGCCATAAAGTCGTATGTGCCACACAAAGAGAGTCTTAGAAAAGCCTCACATCTTTTCCTTTCTTCTGTTTGCACTAAAAAAAAAAAAGCAGCAAATTGTCAAGAAAATTCTCGGCACTCGGTAAATTAGTAGCTCATACTAACGAGACGAACTTTTCTCTTTAAGAACGTATTCTTTCTGTACGTTACAGACATGATATCTATGAACAGATGCATTTCATTTGAAAATCCCAAAGCTAGCTCCATTGAAAAATAATTTGTTTAAACGCTTTTGAATCTCAGCTGAGGTGCACAAACGTCGCAGGATCGTGTCATTTCTTCAGTAGATGTAACAAAATGTGTATAGTAACACATTGTTTAACATCGTAGCAGGTATGCCCACCTGTAGAGACATCTTAGCCTTCATAGCGCAGCAGTATTTTTTATCTGTCAACTCACTAAGAGTAAGGGTTTTGAAAGCTCTGTTTTTGTATAAAACTTTACTATTTTGTTTACATAAAACAATAGTGGCACAGTCCACCCCTACCTAAACTGACATAAAACAATACTGGCACAGTCCACCCTTACAACAATGGGCATAAAACAATACTGGCATAGTCCACCCTTAACCAAATTGACATAAAACAATACTGACACAGGCCACCCTTAACAGAAATGACATAAAACAATACTGGCACAGTCCACCCTTATCCAACCTGACATAAAACAATACTGGCACAGTTCACCCTTATCCAAACTGACATAAAACAATATTGACACCGTCCACCCTTATCCAAACTGACATAATACAATACTGGCATAGTCCAAACTTATCCAAACTGACATAATACAATACTGGCACAGTCCACCCTTAGAAAAACGGACATAAAACAATATTGGCATAGTACACCCTTACCCAAACTGACATAAAACAATACTGGCATAGTCCACCCTTATCCAGCCTGACATAAAACAATACTGGCACAGTTCCCCCTTATCCAAACTGACATAAAACAATACTGGCATAGACCACCCTTAACCAAAAGTACATAAAACAATACTAGCATAGTCCACCCTTATCCAAACTGACATAAAACAATACTGGCACAGTCCAACCTTATCCAAACCGACATAATGCAATACTGGCATAGTCCAACCTTATCCAAACTGACATAATACAATACTGGCACAGTCCACCCTTAAAAAACGGACATAAAACAATATTGGCTTAGTACACCCTTTTTCAAACTGACATAAAACAATACTGGCATAGACCACCCTTAACCAAAATTACATAAAACAATACTGGCATAGTCCACCCTTCAAAAACGGCCATAAAACAATATTGCCATAGTACACCCTTACCCAAACTGACATAAAACAATGCTGGCACAGTCCACCCTTAAAAAACGGACATAAAACAATATTGGCATAGTACACCCTTACCCAAACTGACATAAAACAATGCTGGCACAGTACACCCTTATCCAAACTGACATAAAACAATACTGGCACAGTCCACCCATATCCGAATCAGTTTGGATAAGGGTGGACTATGCCAGTATTGTTTTATATCAGCGTATTAAAATGTATTTGTTTGAATATAGGTAAGATGTACATTATTGATGGATTCGTTAAATACACTTGAGCTATACATAAATACTGAGTCAGTTGGGTAAAGATTAGCTGTGCCAGTATTGTTTTATGTCAGTTTGGATAAGGGTGGACTGTGCTAGTATTGTTTTATACAGTTTATCCTTAATTTGTAAACAAATACATCTTTAATACACAGTTTATCCTTAATTTGTAAACAAATACATCTTTAATACACAGTTTATCCTTAATTTGTAAACAAATACATCTTTAATACACAGTTTATCCTTAATTTGTATAACATTTACGATAAAACTCACCATTATTTGTAAAAACGTAGAAATCCGTATTTTCTATCAAGTCAATACATCTCGTCAGAATATAGCGAAAATAGAAACCGAAACTAACCAATTTTAAAGTCATACTTGGAACCCTGCCTAACAAAATAAGACGTTGAAAAGTATAGAAACATTCTTCGAGAATATATCATTCGTTCAGCAATAGCTATACTTCCTTTAAGGAATTGAGCGTGGACTGATGATTAGCTTGCTAGTGTGCAAGTATCAGAAGATCCAAGGTTCGTGCTCTGATTCCGCCAAACACGTTCCGCTCTTTCAATTCTAGGCGTGTTAGAAGAGTGACAGTCAATCCCGTTATTTCGTTAAAAACCAACCAAAGACCTTGTAGTGTGGGTTTAAATGGCTGACTGCCCTCTCTCTCTGGTCAGTAGTTCAAAATTAGAGCCATCAATACCTGAATTCTAAGGGTATCTGACCTGGCCGTTTTTCCCATGTTTCGCATTAAGTGCCTATCAGATTAAAAACACTGATATCCTTTTACAAAGAAACTTAGCTGGAAATATTTATTCCCCTCCAAATTATCAAACTTAAATCACATATATATCACAAGCGTTGATATCCATTTGCGGTCTATAACCACTATTAGCAAATTATAAAATCTAAATTTTGTTGTTACCCTTCCTTCGCCACTACATTAAAGTCTCTCCAGGTCAGTAAGGAATTTTCTTTCATTTTGTTTTATTTTTGTTAGTACAAAAGAATGTTATCATGAGGTGTTTGCTTTATTCAACCTTGTGGGTAAAATGTCCTCTGACGAAGTTCATTTTTTTCAATATACAGTTTTTATTTAACGAGAAATTACTCTTATAACAAAGCAGGGTTCATTTTAAAACGTTTTAGTTATTCATGACATTCATCTTAATTGGTGAAAACCGTATTCAAAGTTAAAGTGGCCGTTTTACCCCACCTGCCCTTATACGAGTAGATTAATCAGTAGGCTGATTCGACTACGCATATGAATGAGCGTTACTTTGTGTAATTATTTCACCTCTGTTTCCATCGTCTCTTCAATATCAAAGGTCACTCAAACAAAAACATGGCACATTAATTCAGAAATTGTTCAAAGTAGGACTAATATTAAAACGATCAACAAATCAGATAAAAAAAACTTCAAATATTCCAGGATCGTGTATTCTTATATCGTGGTATTTTTGTAACACTTCTACTTAACTAAATGTGATTTTCTAAAAAAAAAAAAACAAGAGCTCCACTCGCTCCACTCCGTATTTTGACTTGTTTAGACTAATTTTTATGGTTAGCTTACCAGCTCGTGAATTAATAAGTACTACCAAATAAACAAGAAATAGCACGTGTATAATTACTTTCATATTTAGAATGGATATACATTTCACATTTTTTTTAAATATTTATTGTGTATTTCAATAATACAGTTCACTTCCACGCTAGACGGTAATTATCGGTATTTAAATAAGAGAAGCTCCAATTTAGTTTACATTTATTGTAAAATATGAGCTAACAATTTTTTCATTCTGTATATAATATTTGTTATTACAAACACAAGGAGTATGATATCACCATTTATTAATTGCAAGATTTGTCTTTCTTTTACAGCTTGTATTCTCATTTCTGGGTACTTCTTCTTCTTCGGGCTATAACAATTTTTATATGTGTTGATAAATGTTTGTTAATTTGTAGAAATGCCATCAGACAAAATCAAGCAGTGGTATGTGATATACATGTCGTTCACTTTTTAAGGTCTTATGCCACATAGTCACTTTAAAAACTCACTTTTTTATGTTCTTTAGAAGTATATCATCAACTACAGAAAATTTTTATCATTTCTACTTTATGAAAGTAAATGGAAGTTTTACCATACAAGAATACAAGTGAACATGATTTGATTTGATTTAGTATTAATATAAATATATATATTCTTGTTATAGAGAACTTGATTATTGTAGTGTCTTGTGTGTATATATAGATATATAAATCTTTGGTATATGTATGTATATATATTCTTGTTACAGAGAACTTGATTATTGTAGTGTCTTGTGTGTATATATAGATATATAAATCTTTGGTATATGTATGTATATATATTCTTGTTACAGAGAACTTGATTATTGTAGTGTCTTGTGTGT
>NW_013667879.1:142171-162145 GCF_000517525.1 Limulus polyphemus | reverse complement strand
AATATATATACATACATATACCAAAGATTTATATATCTATATATACACACAAGACACTACAATAATCAAGTTCTCTGTAACAAGAATATATATACATACATATACCAAAGATTTATATATCTATATATACACACAAGACACTACAATAATCAAGTTCTCTGTAACAAGAATATATATACATACATATACCAAAGATTTATATATCTATATATACACACAAGACACTACAACAATCAAGTTCTGTATAACAAGTATATATATACATACATATACCAAAGATTTATATACCTATATATACACACAAGACAATACAACAATTAAGTTCTCTATAACAAGTATATATATACATATACCAAAGATTTATACATCTATATATACACACAACACACTACAACAATTAAGTTCTCTATAACAAGTATATATATACATACATATACCAAAGATTTATATACCTATATATACACACAAGACAATACAACAATTAAGTTCTCTATAACAAGTATATATATACATACATATACCAAAGATTTATATACCTATATATACACACAAGACAATACAACAATTAAGTTCTCTATAACAAGTATATATATACATACATATACCAAAGATTTATACATCTATATATACACACAAGACACTACAACAATCAAGTTTTCGACAACAAAAGTATATATACATTAACTTGTCTGCATGATAGCGTTCGTATGGTAACTAAGTAAATTTATGGATCCGGTTGGAGTTTTAGCCCATATTACTTTTTTTTCCTATTGATTGTAACAATAACATATAGATGTTGGGGGAAAAAATTAAGCTATGTTAATATATTATTTCCTATATGGCTTCCGAAGGTAAGTACGCATGTAAAAAAAAATAACCTTTCTTGTATCAAAGGCTTTTTTATACAGATTATAGAACTGATAGATGCATAGATTTTGAATGCCACGATATGCAAAGAACTGAAGACGCACGCGCTTTTAGCATATAAAAGTGAACGATAAATCTGTACATATCCAAAATAAGCATACTCCAGAATATTATCCCTCGCTGCTAAGAAGAAATGTTGTCTATGTTACTTCCCTTAATCAGTGGAGTTCTATACGATATATTTTTAAAATGTAGGGAATATACTGAGAGTGAGTGAATTCCCAAAATCAAAGAAAACAGATTCGGTTACCGGGTAAAACTATACAGATTAATAAATGGCATTGATTGGCTAAAATGTTGCCCCTAATTTATAAGGTGGTTTATAGCAATGAACAAGTCGTTTAATTTAATCGGATAGTTTGAATGTCTTGTTTTTCTGTTATTGTTTATTCATAAAAATAAACCTTTTATGCGAATCATTGGTAATATCTCACAACTGAGCACGTACATAATTTTGGTGACGACATAAATATAGCTATAGCGTGATAAAATCTGGAAATACGAAAGGAAAATGGTTAAAATCATCGTGAGGGGGGGAAAAAGTCACGTGTTCAACGCTTCAGTAAAAACGACCTTCATCAAGTTCCGACGGAGATCGTTTGGCGGCAGAGATAACCAAATGTTGTTTTTACTTCAAAGTGCTTCCAACACTATATTGCTGCTGTTCTCATGGCGTAAGTACTCATTGTCAAGCTATTATTCAATAATCACTTCTATAATCGCTCTAGAAATTCTAGGAGAATCAATCCATGGCGTGGTCATGATTCTCTTGTTTTCCATATTGAGTGTAATAGAAGATGGCCGCCGTAACATATTGCAAACAGTGTCTCAGCTCACAGGTCTTGTAGGTAGTGAACTCTGCAAGGTGCAATTTAATATGAAAATAAGCATAACTATTGAAAAAACTCATTTGCTCGTCGTCAGTGTTTTTGGTGGCTGCAAAAATATTTACGTATAACTTCCCCAAACTTTATGTCTAGACTCGTTTTATATTTACAAGTTTTAAGCTTAAGACCCTAAATTTTGTTCAATTAATGTTATTAATGTATATAACAAATAACAGATGTCGCTTATTATAAAAAATATGCAAAACGTATGGAAGACTAGTTCAACTTTGTTTAATTTAAATTTTCATAAGGAAGCAACACAAAAACACAATTAATGCCTCATACAATCCGCTAGGTTGCTATAAAATGGCAACCCTTGAGGTAAAAAAAACTTATGCTAGTAAGCCACTAATAAAATAAAACCTTTTTCTAAGCTGTCTCACTTGTGATCTAATGCCGCCACGGGTAGACTTAGGCTGGAGCGATATTTATATGTCATAGCTTTTCCATGGAAGAATATGGGTATGTAGTGATATATCGAGGAGATATAAAGCCCGAAATGCACCAGTTTCAAAGATGAATATCATGTCTGTGGTAAACAGTATCAACAAATAAAGAATAACACAGCCATATGAAGATATAAATCCCCCTAAGCAAGATATCACCACATGACCACACTTTGCAAATTCGTCATCAAGATCTCCCTCCCCATTTTGAAAGTGGTTCCCAGTCAATTGTGCACGAAATGGTTCACAAAAACTCTTCCGAAAACTTTAAGCACAAGTTCACAAGCTGCCTGCCAGTTACATATTGGTGAGAGAAAGACAGACTGCAGGAAGTCTACTAATAATATGTAGGCGATAATACATCATAATAATACTAATAATAACTTAAATCACGTCGTTCTTACTTGTCCTATGCGGATTTCTATGAACAAGAGTTATGATAGCACTTCAAATATATGTAACTGTTTTATTGAATGCTGCTGCCAACAATATCAAAATGTGCAATCCTGGTTGGGTTACTAAAAACAAATGCTTTGCCATGGCAATTGAACAGTTTCGAAGACTAAAAGATGGGAGTTTATTGCAACATTGGACGAGTCCTGGATGTATATGGTATGCAAGATATTTTGCTGTCAGTTATATAAAACGATAAGGACTTTCCAACAATATAAAAATTTGGTAAACAAAAAGTTTTTAGTGGGGTTTTTTTATGATTGGTGTAGGATTCTTGTTCAAGTGGACAATTGCAATCACAAGTGCACAGTAGAGCAAAGACAAACTCCAGTTACTGTCAAGATGAAGTAGTGACACTAACTATACAAGATGAAATTTCTGCACCGTATAGCTAGGACTTCTTGAAGGTCCGGCTTTGTGTTGTTTGTGTTTAAACGCAAAGCTATTCAATGGACTATCTGTGTTGTGCCAACAACGGGTATCGACCCCTTATTTTTAGTGTATAAGGCCCTAAGCTTACCCCCAGGTTACGTCTACGTCAGGGTAAAGCGTCAAGTCATACATTTACGTTAAAAGTAGCAGGGTTTCTATGATATGGAGAATGGAACCGGTGTTCATGCTGTCCTCCTCTCAAACATGCCGGTAAATTAATGTGATTTGGTTCTAGATGATCTGTAGAGAATTTGTCAAAATGTGTGGTCTAAGGTAGACCTAGTTGTCCATCATAGATACTTATCACACTGAGGGAGTGATTTCAAGTGGAACAAGAGAATATTATTCTTATATTGTTTGGTTAATTCTACGTTTAAAAGAAAGTGGTTAAGCCTATCACTGTGAAGCTCGGAAACTCGACTTTGTTTTAAATCAATAAAACATTTCTGAGTACTTGTTTGTTTTGAATTTCGCGCAATGCTACACGAGGGCTATCTGCGCTAGCCGTCCATAATTTAGCAGTGTAAGACTAGAGGGAAGGCAGCTAGTCGTCACCACCCACCGCCTACTGTCGGTATTAGTATTCTAATACTGTCGAGTGCCTTAACCACCAGGCAATGCCGGGCTTTGAGTCAGAATCGTACAGTTATATATATATGCTTAAATAATAATGCATTTGAATAAATATACCAAGGAAGTTCCAGACAAGAAAGAAGATTTTATATTGCTTGTAAGTTTGTGAAACTTTTGTTTATAGATCATTGTTTGTAATAACTATTTGTAATAACCGTTATTGTAAATTATATTGTTGTGTGTATATTAAACCGTATTTGTGTTAAAAAAAGAAATTTGTGTGTATCAATATTGTTAGCAAATATCATAAACTGACTATATATCGGCTTTTACTTGACTGCTAAATCCAAAATACAATTTAACTACTAAATTTAAAAGTATTATTTAGTTCGGTTTCAGAACATTCGAAATTCTAATACGTAACAAAATGAAGAATTGTTTTTTCTAACCAAACTATTCAATAAAAATTCTTTCTTTTTTCCCTAACTTCGTCTCTTTAGTTTATGTGATAAATGTCTCCATGTTTATTAAAGAAATGCTTGATATTGATTGGGGGTTTACATTGTGAACTTTGTAACTAATTTGAGGATCCATTCGTAGAAATTCCAGCTGTTTATATTATAACAACTGAAATAAGTTCAGAAAAGCAAAAAAATACAAACCTATAATGCTTTAAATTAACTATATTTTATGTGATTCTTACAATGTTAGCGAATGCCTGTTATTGTTGTGAACAAAGTGGAGTGATAGCGTAAGGATCTTATACTGTTTATATATGTATTGTAGACGATCTTTTAAGATATACAAATTCGTGTAAGCCTCAGTAAAGTCTAAGAAACACAACATGAATTCTACATTCTGTCCTTACGTAGTTCATATTCCTGTATTACTATGATACCAAAGTACAAAACAAAGATCGGTGTAAAAAGTGTCACAAAGTTTAATAAAACTATGTATATATATATATGTGTGTATATATACATTATTATCTAGATAATGAGTAGGAATGGTTCATTTTGTCTTGTTTTAAAATTTTCACACAAAGTTACATAAGGGATATCTGCCAATAGCCATCCCCAATTTGGAGCCGAGGGGAAACAGCTAGTCAACAGCACCAACCGCCAATTCTTGAACTACTCTCGTCTGATCGAATGGTGTGGTTTGGCCGTCACTCTTATAACACATGTACACCATCAAAGTGCGGAGCACGTTTTTGCGGCAAAGGACCATTCGTTATGAACCGTAAACGATAACCACTAGCCCACATTCGGCTTGAAATGATCATAGAGACCCATTGATTTGATGCATTGACACTTTCATTCATAGATAAAACTAATCCTTAAAATATAATAATGATGGTGTTTTGTGAAACAGAACTACATTATTAAGCCTAATTTATTACTGTTAGAAATACTTTATGCTTTAGACGTAAATGACAGCAAATAGAACCAGTACCATGTTTCCAATTAATCAATGACAGACTTTTAATTTCAATTTAAAGTAACATCAAAGAAAGTTTACAAAATTCAGTAACATATACAGTTTGATACTATAAGAATGTATAATTTTGAGTATAAATGCACCACGATATTTTTAATTTCTTAAAATACGTTTGAACCCATTGACTTTGGTATTGTTTGTTTCGACTAATCACGCCAAGAGAATCGAGCCCCGAATTTTATCGTTATAAACTCGGAAACTTTCCGCTGAGGGACAAACTAAGAGGTAAAAGTATCAAAGTTAAATTCTAGTATGGATATTTTCAGATGTATTCCTCGTCTTCCACGATAACAATGATTTAAAGAGTTACAAAAACTAGAAGCTGGTTTTTACTGATTTGTTGTTCTTTCTTCACGTGCTGGCCACTTGTAATAGAGATTGGTGTGAAATGAGACGTACTACGTACAGTAAGTTGTCTGATGGTTGCAAGCTTATTTTAAATATAATAACATTTTGCTCACTGTGCACAGATGCTTAAGCAGTGCTGCCAAAATATTCATGTTAAAAACATGAATATTTACAACACACAGAGAGGAACCATTAATTACTAAAAAAAAAATTGAACCTTTTAATATTATTACAAAGAACGTGTCATAAATAATGTATTACAATAGGAAGTCTAAACGCAAGAATTCCGAGTATCGAAATACTTGTGGATGTTTTTCCTTGTTGTTGTTTAGTGTAGTTTAACCTAAGTTTCTTTAAAAGTAGTGTGGATGTTTTACGTGTGTGTATTCTTTTACATTTCATCCTGGCCCGGCATGGCCAGGTGGTTAGGGCACTCGACTCGTAATCTGCGGGTCGCGTGTCCGAATTCCCGTCACACCAAACATGCTCGCCCTTTCAGCCGTGGGGGCGTTATCAGGTGACGGTCAATCCCACTGTTCGTCGGTAAAAGAGTAGCCCAAGAGTTGGAGGTGGGTGGTGATGACTAGCTGCCTTCCCTTTAGTCTTACACTGCTAAATTAGGGATGGTTAGCGCAGATAGCCCTCGTGTATCTTTGCGTGAAATTCAAAACAAACAAACATTTCATCCTTGCGTGTGGATACTAGTACATTAAATGTAATTAAGTTGTACTTTTAAACTGCAATATAATGCAGAGGATAGCATTTAATATGTTATTTATAAGCTATTTATCATTTCTTAAAATGATTTTACCGAAACACCATTAGTAAGATAAATAAAGGCTGTGAAATTAATATTCTGAAAATAATCATATAAAAATAAACCTAGAGACAAAGGTTTAAAAAAAAGGAAAAAAACAGCCTTAGCTGAATTAGTATGAGCTTTGTTGCCGATTGTTGCAAACCAGTTGCGCTTAAACGTTGCAGACCACACTTGGAATTGTTAATATTGCACTGAGAAGGGGTAATAGTGCAGTTAATATTGCACTGAGAAGGGATTATAGCGCACTTAAGTCTAAAATAAAATCACACTAATATCTCCTCAAATTTCAATTTTATACCGAATTTTGATTATCTGCTTCTTCTTTTGAAATAAGGAATGGAATAAAGACTTTTAAAGATAATTTAAGTATTGCGATAAAGGTACTTACTTTAGAGAAAGCTTAATATTTGTTTTTGTCAGTTCTGTGATGTGTAAACAATCAACTTTGTGTTTGTTTTTTATCCGTGATTGTATACTTTTTAACGTATTTCATGTTTTGTGTTTAATTTAGTTAACAATAACCAGCCTTTTTTATTGCCTTTGAACGAACAGAGAGTATTGTGAACTTTGTTGCTGTAAATCTCTTTGTGTAAACTATGTATTTGGTTCAGTAGTTATCTACAAAACGACAAAGAAAGATAAAAGTTGTGAAGGCCCACCCCTAGAAAAATAACTACTGCAAACCTTTTTTTACATATGTTTTACTTGCAGATTACAGTTGTATAAGAAACGTTCTGATATGTTTTGATTAAAATTGTAATGATTCTGTTATCATGACGTTGGCACTTGATCTGAAGTGATTTTACCTCACACGGTAATTCTTCTGTTATGATATCAACGTTTCAACTGAAATGGTTTTGACTTACTCAATGAGACTTACTGAGACAGGTTCGGTTTGAAATTTGCGCAAAGATACACGAGGGCTATCTACGCTACCCGTCCCTGATTTAGCAGTGTAAGACTAGAGGGAAGGCAGCTAGTCATCACCACCCACCGCCAACTCTTGGGCTACTCTTTTACCGACGAATAGTGGGATTGACCGTCACCTGATAACGCCCCCACGGCTGAAAGGGCGAACATGTTTGGTGAGACCGGCATTCGAACCCGCGACCCGCAGATTACTCCCTAACCACCTGGCCATGACAGGCCCGAAACAAAGGGAAATTTTACAGTGTAACTGAATGTTCACTAGCACAATCAATGGTACAACTCGCTCTGTCATTGAATACCTTGCTTGATCAGCTTGATTGAGCTTTTGGCTCAGAGTATGGAAAAATTGCAATAGCTTTTCCGTCTAAAATCAATACACGAAATATTTATATACAAGATTTTTTTTTCAAAGAACTCATAAACAACAATATTAATTTAAGAATTATGCGGTACGACCCCATCATAGTTGAGTTTTTAGGCAGTACGACCTTATCATAGTTGAGTTTTTATGCAGTACGACCCTATCATAGTTGAGTTTTTATGCAGTACGACCCTATCATAGTTGAGTTTTTATTGCAGCGGGAGTTTGAAGGTGGACGATGTTTCGGTTTCTTTTCTGAAGCGCCTTCATCAGGTCAATATGATCATTATATATAGATATGTGTGTGTATTTAAAAGTGGTGAGGTGAAGGCCTTAGCAAGTAAATCGAACATTTGTCCACTTCTGAACTCAAGACAAAGACAATCCATAAAATATTTTCTGCAAATACAATCTTCTTTGCCTACTGATTTTTGGAACCACTGCTGTGTTTTATTGATTTTGTGGCATTCATAATAACAGTCAAAATAAGCAGTTCATTAAAAAACAAGTAGAAGCGACACTCAGTTTAAAAAAATAAATAAAAAGTGACTTCTAGCAATACGAATACTTGAAAAAAAAACGATTAATTTGGCCAAATATTTCTAAACGAAAATATTCTTAAATGAGTACTTTATATAACTTTTTAATAAAAGTAATAATAATACTGAAATATTATAATAAAATAATAATAGATAATACTGAAAATGAAAAGAACGTTGGTAGTTGACTTCGTACAGATATTTCTAAGAAACTTAATGTGTTCTGACTGTGTGATTGTTTGTTTGTTGTCAAGCACAAAACTACACAATGGTCTATCTGTGTTGTGACCACTAGTATGGAAACCCGGTTTTTAGTGTTATAAAGCCTTCAGACTTACTGCTGTGCCACTTGAGGACGCTGACTGTAGGAAAACTGGAGCAAACAAAATTGGAAGGCTATGGGCGGGTCAGTAAAACTTGGTCTTAAAACCTAGGCAATTAAGCACTCAAAGAAAATAATATATATTTACTAATAATTCACTTATCCCCTAGAATTATTAACAATTTCTCGTCGTGGGCTTTCTATTCGGGATGATACTCCATTTTAAGGTTTTTCGAGAATTCGGAAGTAGAGAAAGAGTGTCGATGTTATGATAAAGGAAATTTAAAATTGCTTTGGCCTGAATTTGTTTGTTTGTTGTTAAGCACAAGTCTACACAATGGGCTGTTCGTTCTGTGCTTACCACAGGTATTGAAACCTAATCTTTAGCGTCATAAGCTAAGAGACTTACCGCTGAGCAACTAGGGAGCGCTGACCTACTTAAGAAAGCACTTTTGGCTAATCTGGTTAGATTGAAAACATCAAATATAATAATAAAATGTCTTTTTACGACTGAAGTGAATCTTGATTCTGAAACATAAATCACTTTGCCGAAGTAAACCACTTTGTAAAGACAGATTTGATTTGATTCTAAAACGCTCGGGGGTTGCTTGTATTTCGAGTTCGAATCAGTACGATATCACATGATATTCCACGCACTTATGCTGTGGGTGCGTTATAAAAGTGACAGTCAGTCCGTTACCCTGACCTGCTGCCTTCCCTCTGGTCAGAAGTCCAAAATGAGGGACGATGGCAGATAGCCTTAAAAACTCTGTCATTAATATAAAACCCAATAAGCCCATACTTCGTGTATTTTAGTACGCAGAAATAAAGTTTTTCTGTGTTCAGCAATTTTAATTATAAGATAAGATCCGTTTCTTCGTGCTTAACCTGGTAAGTGCCATCCTTTAAAGATAAGATTATGAAAATGCATAATTCATGATGACAGGAACCCACTTGAAGTGAATATATATATATACATAGTAGCGACGGCTGATATGGCTATTAAAAGCTTTTATTTAAAAACACAAAACAAGTAAGAACGTTTCGAACTCCTTAGGTTATCATCATGTTACTTGGTTTGTGTTTTTAAATAAACGTTTTTAACACCCGTATCAGCCGTCTCTACTATATGTATACTTATGAAACTGCATGGTTGATCGTATAGTCGTAAGCATTTTGAAATATCTTTAAAACTTTTGATCAAATATATTTAGTTTGTGGTGTGGTTATACGTTAACTTTCGTTAGACTTGCTGTTCCATCGAAAGACTAACCGAGGCATATTCGAGTGTAGTTTGAATAAGTTAAGTTAGTCCACTCTTCCATTGTATATTAATTACAGGTTTTACGTGTTCCATAGAATCAAATCAATACTTATAATTAACGAAACTAATTTGTCGTCAAAAGCAACAGTAACAGAAATTTCTTCTTCCTTACCTGACTTAATTGACAGAGGTTGTGAGTAGGAAACTATACCTGTAATAGTAGATGTTAGGGAATCGTTTTATTTGCGGACTCGTTCAGTTGATCTTTGTCTTTGTTAGGAGAACAGGCAGCGGTGTTCACATGATTCCTACCAATCAATAAGAGGCTAAAAAAAACCGACTGTGTTGAAGCTGTTCAGCTGCTCTCTGATGGCGATCTAAACTTCGTTTTTCTTTACGATTGACGTCAAGGAAACTTTAGGGTCATGATAATCCAAACAATCGAACACTTGTACTGTCAAGTTTGTGTTGAAGTACGAAAGTAAAATGACAATAAATAACGTGGAAGTGAGTTGAAACTATGTGTATATGTATGGATGGATTGATGGATGAGGCAAGAGAAATGTGATGGTAAAAAAAGCTGAATTCGTCATACAATAGGAGTAACGTATTAATAAACCCAAAAGCAACATTTTTATAACTTAGCAACCCACTTTTTAAAAATTTTTCTAAGCCGTTGAAGTTCATGAAGATCCACAATCTTAATAGTGAAATACATTTCAGTTAGCTGAAAAAAGCTTATTAATTTCATAAATCCCTTACCTTTATACTAATTAATAACTTTGTATTAAACTGCTAACGCCTGTTTGATGAATGTTGTTTTTTCTAAGTGAATAAGCATAGAATAAAAAAATTTAATGCAAAGGCTATAAACCCAAGTTACATTTACAATTTTAAATTTTGGGATCGACTGTTATGGAATAAAGCCTTGTTATATTACAGTTGATGAATTTCACGTGCTATTGAGTTTAACAAATCCCAAATTACTTTAATTATTAACAGATTGTTATATTACAGTTGATGAAATTCACGTGCTCTTGAGTTTTAACAAATCTCAAATTACTTTAATTATTAACAGTTTGGTATATTACAGTTGATGAAATTCACGTGCTCTTGAGTTTTAACAAATCCCAAATTACTTTAATTATTAACAGTTTGGTATATTGCAGTTGATGAAATTCACGTGCTCTTGAGTTTTAACAAATCCCAAATTACTTTAATTATTAACTATTTGGTATATTACAGTTGATGAAATTCACGTGCTCTTGAGTTTTAACAAATCCCAGATTACTTTAATTATTAACTATTTGTTATATTACAGTTGATGAATTTCACGTGCTCTTGAGTTTTAACAAATCCCAGATTACTTTAATTATTAACTATTTGTTATATTACAGTTGATGAATTTCACGTGCTCTTGAGTTTTAACAAATCCCAAATTACTTTAATTATTAACTATTTGTTATATTACAGTTGATGAAATTCACGTGCTCTTGAGTTTTAACAAATCCTAAATTGCTTTAATTATTAACTATTTGTTATATTACAGTTGATGAATTTCATGCGCCCTTGAGTTTTAACACATCCCTGAGGTGCTGCAGCTAAGAATAATGTTAATATCATTATACACGAGTTTTGCTCAGAACGTGACGTCGGTGCTGTTAAAAAGACATGGATAGCAGATGATAATGTCGACAGCTGTTGAAACGGGTAAGTGGTGTTTAAATTGCAGGATATCGTTATATATAAAACATTATTTGTCAGTGATGTCAGAGTTTGCACTAGTTATTATAACGGGCATCGAATGTGTCCCAATGTACAACTGTGCATAGCAAACGAATTTCACCAAACACTACCAAAAGCTTCAACCAAAATACAAGCTACTACTGTTTTTAAATTAATTTTCTCGCTGATATACATACTGTAGTATACGGCAGGTGTTCAGAGAAACAGAGTCATCATTGTTACAAAGTTATTTTTAACAAAACATTCTTATCTGAAGGATTTGTTGATGCTCTTTTCTCTTATTTTTTATGAAACAAAGACGATTTTAAAGAGAAAAAAATATTAAAAAGGAATCCTCAGAGCCTCATCACTCAGAAATACAATTTTTTCGGAGAACTTGAAAAGCCTGAACAGGATTGGGAATGTATTATTAATATGTGTTGTAGCGAAAAATATTTTATCTAGAGGACTGTAATAAGAGTCATGAAACTTTTAAACTAGTTGAGTATTTCTTGTGAGGAACTGCATTAAAAAGTATTAAGAATGTAAGATTTGTTGTGTATTAGAAACACTACTCGGGTTATGTTGTCCTTTTGCTTACTGTTGATAACTTTTATTACAAAGACAATATTCTCTTGTTTATAAGTTGCAAACCTGCCATGTTTAACCCTTCTAAAATGTATCAAATAAGATAACTTCATACAGGTAAATTTGCTTTTATAAAATGTGGATCATACCTAAGTGAAGAGGTGGTAAAGAGATTTGTACAAATTAGTATGAGCTAGAAGTTAAGTTGTCATTGGATATGTATGATGGAATTGGTTGCTGATGTAGTATTGTGGGATACTGAACTAGGTCTTACCTAACAGTATGTTTTGGACACAGTCTTCTTTTATTTGGTTGATTATAGATAATCTTGCGGTTCCTGTCTAGACGAGCTGTATTTATCTCTGCTCCATTAACCAGACAATTAATCAACAAACTAAAATTATTCATCTTAAACTAGTGTTTGAGTTTTCATTCCTTTTCTTTCTGTGTTCGATTTCTTATTTTGCAAAACATTTCTTGAATGTAGGGTTTATTGTGGATCTATTGGAAATCAAAGAATCTAAGAATATGTATGCCATTGAGTTGATGACATTTGTATATGCTATTCTTATGAATTGCAAATCCCCTAAAATATTCACTCTGAAAGTAATAAATTCCTCTTACTTTCTGCAAGTCAACTTTTAGTGATAATATGCACAATTTAATTGCATACACGTATAAGTATTGTATAAGTTATTCAATATTAAAACCACTATTATATCACTTCTACTAAATACATCATACATGATTAGTTTATAAAATACAAATTTGTGCTATAAATTATTAATAAACCGTATTCACAAAACTGTTTACACAGGAAATTCAAGGTCTTCGGTCATATCTTGAAATGTTCAAAAACTTTCACTGTATTTTATTTGTTTCTCCATGAACATAAAATATAAAGAATTTTTGTAATTTCTAGCTTTTAAAAAGTTTGCTTTGAACCCAAATGCACGAGATTTCTTATTGAAGCAGCAATACCTATAGTATACCTAATTTTAAAGTCTTCTAACACGTGTTAAATATAAATATATGGCATTTATAGCGGTTTTATTTGTCTAGTTATTCATTTCACATTGTGAAATAATAAGCATTACGTTATCAAATTCTAATTTTCAATGGAATTTCGCTAAATTGTATAAGACATAATGTGCAATTTTGCAATTTTATCGTTAGCAAGTGGCCATTTTGTATAATCAATGTTTTGGTTATTTAGGTAATGAACATCTAACTATGTACATACATATAATATGTTCTTCTTATAAATATGAGACTTGGTATATGTATATGTACGTTTGAGTATCCCCTTGCTCTTTTTATTTTATTTATTAACCCTATATTTGTTTCAGCCGACATGCTTTGGTAACACAGTTACCATCATCAGGGATTATGAACACAGTATTTAATTATTCATTACAACATGCAACATTTTATTTAGTTATAAACCGCGGTTTCTAAATTGTTAATAAAAGTCGACTTAACTAACTACCAAGTTACATAGTCAAAGTGAGTTTAAAGCCAATATATTGCTTATTTTATGGCAAACCAGAGTAGCCGGTTAATTTTGAGTTATTTATTAAGATAACACAACATTAGTAGTCAAGGTTACAGAAGTCAAAACCATTTTACGAGTTATTTGTTATCAAAGTTGATCACGTGTCAAACCTTTGGTTGTAGTAGTGCATGATAGATCAGTAGTTCAGGTTCTTTATATTGTTTGTTTTTCGTATTATTTGTAGCTGGTAATAAGTTGTATAAGCTCATTGTATATATATATATATATATATATCAGACAAACCCAAGGTTCTTCCAGAGGTTAAGCTTTTTGTTGTTTATCCATTCTTACAACTGAGTTTTAGTTATGTACAAAATAACAGTTATGTATAAAAGTCAGTGACCCCACGATTAATGGCAGAAATTTCATAATGTTATTTTTTTATGTCTTTGTTTTACCAGACTAGATCAAGTAAAGGTATTACTTGTGCATTAAGCGAAAAAATGTTAAGTGTGGCATGGTTTAGTGAATATGATGCTCAACTCACAATATGAAGGTCGCAGGTTCGAATCACCGTCCCACCAAACATGATCGCCCTTTCAACCAAGGTGCCGTTAAAATGTGACGGTCAATCCCCTATTCGTTGGTAAAAGAGTAGCCCAAAAGTTGGGGTGGGTGGTGATGTCTTCCCTCTATTCTTTCATTGCTAAACTAGAATGGATAGCGCAGATAGCACTCGTGTTGTTTTGTGCGAAATTCAAACCAATCCATTTGATCAAACAAACCGTTTCTTGCCATGCGTGATATCATGTTCGGAGTTCGGTATCCATTTTTTGTTATTTAGCTCTTTGTGTGTGTGTGTGTGAGAGAGAGAGAGAGAGAGAAGAACACAACAACAAGACATGTTTCGAAATTATTTGTTAGGCTTGATTAAATTCGTTTCATTGAAAGGGGTTAACTCATTATATTAGAGGTTCTACGATGATTCCTCGGATGAAAAAATTGTCATACGAGGACAGGTTAAGGTCTCTGAAATTATTTTCTCTTAAAAAAAGAAGAGTTAGAATGGATCTGGTTGAAGAGTTTAAGATTTTTAAAGGAATTGATAGTGCTGATGTATCATCATTTTTTTTCGTACTTAATGGTGAGAGTGGAAGGACTAGGGGACACAAATACAAATTGTGTCAGGGTATGAGTTATCTTCAGCTAAGATAGCTTTATTTTTTTAACAGGGTGGTTGGTCCTTGGAATTCGTTGCCTTCACATGTGGTGGATGCTCAAGGGAAGGCTTGATAAATATTTGAATGATAAATGCTGGGTTTGAGTGTTTTATTTTTATTCTTAACTTTAGTTTGGTAGCTTGGGATGACCCACATAGACTAACAGGTCTCTTGTTGTCCTTAAATTATATATATATATGTATTCGTGTGTGCAGGGGTGCATTTCGTCACTGTTTATCTAACAGCTAATCTGTGAGTCGATAAGACTGAATTCGAGAGGTTGGGTGGCCTTCGGAGGATGTCACGATTTCCGTTTATTCAAATTACAAAAACATGTTTTCCAATAAAAGGCTCGATCTGTAAACATTAATAACATATACACACTTTACTGTCCTAAAAAACACACCTCTTAGTAATGTTCGGCCACGAAAATGCAGAGTTTAGGAGGCTGGCTGGACTGTAGCCCTCTTGCAGAAAATAGTAGAAGTGTTCGTGTTGGCAAACTATGATTAGTCATATCAAAAGCGCTTATGAATATTAGATTCTGCTTGGTCTAAAACAGAGATACAAAAAAATCGATTGGTCTATATTACATCGTGTGCCGTGACAGTAATGCTGCCCTGTTGATACTTCTACTACCACTGCTACTGCTACTACTAGTGCTACTACTGCCTTGCCATTGCTACTGCTACCAATGCTGCTCTGCTACAAGCTAGTAATACTACTACTACACTATCATCTGCAACTAACTCGGCTAATATTTGTCTGTGATTCTGAGTAAAAACCATCACAACAAAGACAATGATGACTGGACATTTCAGCCATTTCTTTCGACAGAACTCATGAAGACCGCTGAGAAAACAACCTTATAGAGCTGAGAAACCAAACCCTGTATTGCGCAACATGTGCGACCACTGCTGTGTTTTTGTGAAATTTTGGATGGGATATGGGTTTTATTCCCCATATCTTTGAAAGTAGTACGAATACAGATTCCGGACATCGCAAGGAGCTCGATTTTTATTTAGAATTAAAATTTGAGGGAGGGAGAGTTCCGGAAAGCTTTGTTTGGAAATCAATCCACCAAAAATGTTTCCCTGACTCGCAGACTAGACGTTAAAACACACAAAATTATCAAACGTAAACACTGTGAGCTTTATCGAGGATTTCATCTGATGAAACTTAGTGCTGCAGACATGGAAGGAGTTGCATATATCGTTAAATCTACATACGTCTCCTTTATTTTATATTACACATTAATTATAATTAAATCAAACCAATACCCGGCCTGCTCCTTTACTCCGATTATACTACAGAAAGTTTTCTCGCGGAACCCCTAGATATATCGCATGGAATTCCAGGGTCCCGAGAAACACAGCTTGAGAAACGCTGCTCTATTCGATCAGATAAGAGTAGCCCAGAAATTGGCGGCGGGTGCTGTTGACTAGGTGCCTCACTGTAGTCTTTCAGTCCAAATCTGAGATTGTTTGTTTGTTTGTAATTATGCACAAACTACACGATGGGCTATCTGTGTTCTGCCCACCACGGGTATCAAAACCCGATTTCTAGCGTTGTAAGTCCGCAGACGTACCGCTCTGGCACTGGTGGGCTCCAAATCTGGGAATGCCTTTGTATAGCTTTTGGTTAACTTATGCTGCAACCTATTCTATTTACCCGGAGGAGTTTGATTTAAAAAGTTCGTTATTCAAAATGAACGAGAAAGCTGTTATCCAGGTTCTCACGTGACAAGCTTTGCTTCTGATATTATTATATTGTAAGGCCTAGCCTTAAAATCATAGTAATGATAAGTATTCATGTATATGTTTTATCGAATAATTTTACAGCAATAATTTTTGTTTAATTTTTAAAAAACGACATAAACATTGGCAAAACAAAATTATCTTCAGCGATGTTTTAATTCTCATTGTACTGTTTGTCGTAAACCAAACAGTAAAAACATTCATAGTTTTCGCTTAGAATTTTAAACAAACGAAATAAAATTCGTATTTTAAAGTAAATAGCTTTTTCGTGTTCAATTTCTACATATTTTGCGACCAAATATGTTTCCTTACATTTCAAATCTATCTCCTTATCAAATGCTAATTTCAAGTATAGCCCTCGCAGCTTGAAAATATTACATTTACTGAACACAAATATTATTTTACTGTACACCTCAGGCTATTTCCGGTGAAGTTAAAGCTTCTCTAGATCCCTTATTTTGTATAAGTACAGACCGTATAGTGTAAACAATAGCACTTGAACGTTGAGTAAATATATATAAAATACATATCAATTGTTTGCGTAATCATTTGTTGGTATGATGTTTGTATGGAAATTGAGAAGCGCTTTTAGTACGCCATCTTTTTTTCACAACAATTTTGCCTTTATTGATTTTGGTAGCAGTACCGTGTTGCCTGCGTTTTCAGTGAAGTTAATATAGAGAGTTTAGAATATTTCTGCTTTTAGAATTTAGTGTTTGAATTCAAAATATGCTTATACGTTGGCCAAAAAATCAACAAGAAAGGGTCACAGCTAACAACGTTATACTATGACTACATGAGATAATGTAACTTTATTAGAGATGTATAAAAAATTAGTTCTATGTAACCTAAAATTTAATGATGACATACTAAAAGTGTGATAAACTTGTGATCGCAAATTTATAAGCTAACCATAATAATATTTAAAGTTAAGTAGAGCAAATTGAATTAATACTGGAAAACAAAGCGCTTTTAGAATTAATGGATAAAATATCAGTGTATAGAAATTCTTACTTTTCAGATATATACGTGATAGTGTTATTTATTTATATAAATGAAAGTACAAAAAGTTCAAGAAAATAAAAAGTTAGCAAGTCAGGTAAAGGAGTCCATTAATAAAGGATGGACCCTTCTCCTACAGGTATTTTTCAGCACAAAATAGGCTTAGGAAAGTGAAGTAAAACCTGAACAATCAACAATCCATTGTGGTGGAACGTTCCGGAACGGATTCCACCGCTTGAACATCTAAAACATTAGCGTTCCTGGTCTTCTGATTGGAATGTACAAGACAGCACCATTTAATATTTGAATGTGTTCTCTCAGGGAGAATATGTTCTCTGTTGTTCCATGATGTTCCCACAAGTGGAGTTCCACCTCATTCAAACTCCCAGTTTAACCACTGTAAACTCATGCATGTAAAATAGCTTGTTAAATCTTTGACTTAAGTAAAATAACTTAAATAATAAGGAACCAGCCCCCCCCCCCCCAGTGGCTTAGCGGTAAGTCTGCAGACTTACAATGCTGAAAATCGAGTTTTCACAGAAAACACATAGTTCTGTTATATAGCTTTCCACTTAACAACACCCAAACCAACACAAAAACATTTTTTACATATTAAAAAAAAACTTTATACTCAATTCCTTTCTTGCTTAATTATATATACAATACGCATGATTCAGTTGACGACAGATGGAAACAAGTTATACGGATGTTTCAGAAGCATTCTTGGTTAACATACGTAATTTGCTTTAACTGTAGAATTTTCTACATCATCGTCCTGTGAGGTTAAATTGAGATTCGAACCCGTGAATCCTCTGCTTGTCGACCAGATGGATAAAGCTTCTAGTGCAGAAGTAGAATCGGGGTTTCAAACCCTTTCCTATCTCAATTCGAACTTCTTACAAGAACTTTTACGGACGGTTACTTTTCAGCTACTTGCTTTAACAGATTAGACAAAATAACCTAGAAGTGACAATTTTTCGTATTAAATCTGAAGTTTTCTAAGAAAGGCTTAATTATAATAAGTTAGGCTGCTTTTTGTTTTGTTATTAAATAAATTAATTCCGTTTATATACAACTTCCCCACTCAACATATTTCCTACCGAAGTTAGCGTTATTGTATCTTTTTTGTTGTTGTTGCTAATTTTTTTTATACATTGCTATGTTCGCATTTGTGTGTGAGTTTCTCTAAGCAGCCTCAAAGCATGGTAGTTCATATTTCTGGTAAATAGGCCTAGTATTTAATTTATCGGATTTGCTTGAGTCTAGGGCTCAAGACGAGGGGCTACCAAACATACTGCATTTTCAACTGTGGGCGCATAATAGAAACAATCAATCCCACTATTTGACTGAACGTACCAGCTTCGGGTCTTCTTACTGGTCAGCATTTAATAATTAAGGATGGAACCATAGGAGTCTCTGAACTACCCGTTTAGTCCTTTCTGTGCATGAAGTGTAGTTCAAATTTTCGTAAAAGTCTAGGATTGGATATTGATACATAAATGTCTAGTTGTTTTTTAAGACTCGTAAATTCGAATTTTGATTATACATGGACTGTTCTCTACGTTAAAATACTGTACTTTTTTGCGACCTTTTAACATAGAGAACAGTCCGTGTATAATTCTACGCATAAATACTGGGACCTGGTGGTTATAGCACTCGACTCGCAATCTGTGGGTCGCGGGTTCGAATCCCCGTCATACCTAAAATGCTCCCCCTTTTCAGCTGTGGTGGTGTTGTAATGTGAAGGCCAATCCTACTATTCTTAGGTAAAATAGTAGCCCAAGAGTTAGCGGTGGGTAGTATTGACTAGCTGTCTTCTCTCTAGTCTATCACTGCTAAATTAGGGATTGCTACTTTAGATATCCCTCGAGTAGCTTTGTGGTAAATTCAAAACTAACCAAACCATAAATGCCTAGGTTGCTATCTACTATGCTCCGCTGTAGCTCAGTGATAAGTCTGAGTGCTTATAGCACTAAAAATCGGGTTTCGATACCTGCAGTGGGCAAAACACAGATAGCTTACTCTTGTTACGTATTCCAATTTCAACTAGCTTAAAACTGAGTCAAATTGTAATTTAGATACACAAATTAAATAAATACCAATATGTATCCAATTTATGATATTTGCCAACAAGATTGATACACCCAGTTTTTCTTTGTTTTGTACAAATATGTTTTAATATACAAACAATAATACAATTTACAATGACACTTATTACAAACAGCTGCTACAAATAATGATTTATATACAGAAGTTCCACAAACTTACGAGCAATACAAAGTCTTCTTTCTAGTCTGGAACTTCCTTGATATCTTATCGAGGGTTCATGATGAGCGAGTTAATTTCGAGCTAACGTAGGTACAATTCACTTAACGGGGAGCTAGA
>NW_013667879.1:139595-141430 GCF_000517525.1 Limulus polyphemus | reverse complement strand
TTTAATCTAAACAAACGTTGATATTCAAATAAATATATATAATAACAAATTCGTCACGATATATATAAGTCATGAGCCTTGGAAAATTTGGAGGCAATTTCTATGGTATAAAAACTGAATGGGTAGAGTGGATTTAAAAAGTAGTACAAAATCGACATCGTTCAGTCCAACTGAGGAGTTATGGTATTAAACGAATGCCTGCTTGGGCAACGAATTGTTGGAAACGTAAGACAGATCTAAGAAATTTCATTTTTACAAGCCTCTGATTTTGAATCCACAATGGACGAATTAAGACAAATGTGAAAAAAGAATCGAAAGTAAACGTGATTTTTGTCATAAAATTTAAACTTATTCGTATTAAAGTTCGAAGAAAATGAAAACTGTACTTACAGCAACCGAAATTAGATTTTGAAAAATAAATATATAAATATAAAAGTAATATAAGATTCATGAAATAATAATCTAGTGAAATATTTCACCAAGGTAAAGTCGAAAAGGAGTAAATGGTAAGTAAAAAACATCTAGAAAAATATCTGGCTGAAACGAGAAATTTGTTGAAAAAAGTACTTGAAAGTGGTGTTGGAAGCCTAGAATATCGCTTGGTGTTTTAATTAAACACCTAAGCTGTAAAGCCTTATTATAATTAACTACTTGTCGTATTAGGCCTATTATATTTCTAACACTACGTTTTAATGTCGTTCATTTCATACCATAGCAATTGATGTTCTAACACATGGCTTATAGAAATATTGTTTCGACCACTACTGTGTTTGTTGTATCTCGACCGGCCTAATGAGCTCTGTATTGAGCGAAACGCGTCACCAGCAATAGATATGGCGGACATAGTGGGCTGAAATACTATTATAAACTCTTGTTCTTGTTGTTGTCGTTGAAAAATTCTAAAGGACTGTATAATCAATATAGCTTTAAAATATAATAGGCCTAATAATAATGTCTTATGAAAAGAATAGTTTATTATAGTCATGCTTCGCCAGCTTGTAAAAGGCGTTCACACCGTAACAAAACGAAATAATGTTTATATTTAGACGTTTTAATTTACCCTTCATTACATTTTATCTGAATTGTTTTTACTCACAATAGTCACTCAAGTGTTCTGAAACTACTGGCAGAAAAAAAGCTGAACGTTAATCAATACGTCTTTACACTCAACAGTACACAGTCTTCCTTCAACTATACATAGTTATGGCAGTCTGCGGGTTCGAATCCAGTCACCGAACATGCTCGTCCTTTCAACCCTGGGGCATTATAATGTGATGGTCAATCCCACTATTTGTTGGTAAAAGAGTAGTCCAAGAGTTGTCGGTAAGTGCTGTTGACTAGCTGCATTTATTCTGGTCTATCACTTCGAAATTTTAGCTATACGTTTTTAATCTTAATTTGACGTATTACAAGTTCTCTTTACTTTAACATTGTTATTAAATTACTGTTTTAAACGCCGAAAACTGGCAAAGCATTAGAAAACCAATAGGCTGAAAATTTATGATAAAACTTGTTGTGTTTTTACACCATTCCTCCAAATTTGTCCATTTTGAAATCAAAATCATAGGCGTGTAAAAATACCATGCGCTATGGGGTATGAGCGCCCCATATGGGTATAAGACAGGTTAGGAAAAGTTAACCAAAATCAATAAACTGGCATTCATTACTATTATATGTCACTGTACTCTAATTAACAACTCATACGACAGTGTATTATTATGGAATATTCATACGAATGTAGTTTCCCAGATTGTTTTTTTTTATGTATTATTATTATTAAGGCGTCTGAACTGCTTATTACTATATATATATATATATATATATATATATATATA
>NW_013667879.1:136228-139556 GCF_000517525.1 Limulus polyphemus | reverse complement strand
CTCCTCCTCGTGTGTCTCTCCTCCACTACTAGTAGTCGTCTTTATTTTTTATATATATATATATATATATATATATATATATATATGTGTGTGTGTGTGTGTGTTTAGCGTTAATTATACTTGTGATAGAAAGAGCTCTTGTCAGAGGCGTCGCTAGGCCAGATTCTATTTGACATTTCTCCGGATCCCCAGTTGGTGTCTTGATAAATCAGAATAGAAAACCATAATTGATAACTTACTGAAACGCCGAAAATTCCCGCGGCTACGGGCCAGAGCCCCGAATTTTTTGAGCACCTAGAGACACCTCTGGCTCTAGTACAGTGACTTGTGAGAGACAAAAGATAGATCTGAAACGCTAATTTGATATGCCTCTTATTTTGAATCTGAAACGGGCAAATTAAGAGGAATGGGTGGGGGATCATCTGCAGTTTACATAATTTTATCACAAATTTTAAACCTATTGATTTTGTTATATTGTTTAAATTATTTATCATTTTCCCATCTTTTTTTCTGTATTCTACCTTTACCCACTCTCGTCTATACATTTATTCCTGAAGAGTCTTGCAACTTATAACTATCCTCGAGATAAATATATTCATATTTTCATTTGTACATACTGAATATGGAATCAGTTGTATTTGTAAACGTTTGTGCTTCTGTAAAATAAACATGCTGTTTTTCGCAAGTGTCCTTTTTATTGTCTAACTTTGTTCTCCATCAAATACATCAATTGAGTGTGGAACGTTTTCCTTACATTTCCTCGAGAGACTATGATTTAGTGGTGAGCCATAGTTCTTCGATGTCATTCAGGACGAAGTCGTACTTAGGAAACTGAAGCAGAGAGCCACGCGACTTTTTTTATCAAACATTGCTATAATGAGGTTCTGTCGTTATGACTCTTTTATAACCAAATGTTCTCTTATTAAGGTGTAAAGCGCCTGGGTATGGTGAATTGAAAATATGTATTGAAATGTCACGTTTGATTACATATTAATAATGCGTTCTTCCCGTTTTTGAAAATTTATTATATATATATATATGTGTGTGTGTGTGTAAATGTATGGTTAGTTTACACTTTTATGTGATTTATTTTATCGTATTTTCTTGAAGGATTTTCTATCATTTTATGGAACACCTACAACTTGTAATTGCCGTCTTCCTGTAAACCGTTAGGAGTCCCAAATGTCAAGCTCAAGAAATAGTCCAGATGTACACAGTACATTTTGGTTAATTCAAAGTTTAAAGCGGTACGGAAAAACGAATAGCTGAGTTTCCTCTGTTCATGCTTTGCTGTAAGATATCCTTTAGTGTTCCCTGAAGCATCACCTCCTGTTAGCAGAGTTGCTTATAGATGTTATCTCTTCCGCGTCACCACAGAGTCGCCAATAATTGAAAGTTGATACATACGTCATCACTAGCACACATACAAACGTGCTTGTGCTTCATTAAGAAATTGCTCTAGGAATGTCGCATTTTTTTATATTTTTTTTTTGGTAGGTGGTATTTAGTTCGAAATATGTTCCAAGTTATAAAGTAATGTACTGTGTGCGCATTAAAAAATTACAACTGATATACCCTGCTCTGCAGTGCGCCAACGATCTTATTCGTTCTATGTGCTAGGCTCTCTGAAATTCTATCGGTTACAGGAAGGAATGCATGTGTATAATAATATAACAATACTTATTTTGTGGGTTTATATTGTTATATTATTATTGTTTATAACAAGGACATGTTATAATAATATAACAATCTAAACCCACAAAATAAGTATTTTCCATATGATTATCCGTTTAAGTTCATGAAAGTTACACTGCCATGTTTCTTACTACTGACCAATTTTAAGTTCAGTTCATGAAAATTACATTGCCATGTTTCTTACTACTGACCAATTTTAAGTTCAGTTCATGAAAGTTACATTGCCATGTTTCTTACTACTGACCAATTTTAAGTTCAGTTCATGAAACTTACACTGCCATGTTTCTTACTACTGACCAATTTTAAGTTCAGTTCATGAAACTTACATTGCCATGTTTCTTACTACTGACCAATTTTAAGTTCAGTTCATGAAAGTTACACTGCCATGTTTCCTACTACTGACCAAATTGTTTTTGTTGTGAGATGCATGTTGTGTAAGTTGGAATATTTGGTATTTCTAAAGACCAGAACTTTTATAAAATCAACTGCAATTTACAAGCCAGTCGTATTTGATGGATCTCAGGTGAATGATCAAACTATCTTTAATACTCAAGCTCTGTTCATCATTGGCTCTTGCTAAGATCTTAAGCTGGTTAGAATGGACTACTACACTACATCCACAAAGGACATATTCAATATTAATAAGTGAAATAAGCTATTTACATTTAAAGTTCCGAAATATTCTGAAGTCATTATTTTAATTGTGTGGGTAAATATTCTTTGATTAATAAAAATCATTTGAGAAATATACTCCTAAGTATATATTCGCAGGTACAGTTGAGATGTGTTTTTATACTTAACTGTCGCCTATATATATATTAGAAATATGAACCGTATTTTTGTGCTAATACCATTAAATATAGTTTATAAACTTACGTGTCCCTGCTGCCAGCAACGTTATATAAAGTTCACTAAAAGAATCATTGTCAGCTCATATAAAAAAATTCGAATTTCAGAACCCCCTCTTAAATCGATTGTATACTTAACACGCCTTTGGTTAATGTGACGTAGAATCCATTCTAACCAGTTTAGATCTTAGCAAGGGCTAATAATGACCAGAGTTTGCGTATTAAAGAGAGCTTGCTCCTACAGAGACTGAGGCCTGTAAATTACTCTTCATTTTGTAAAAGTTTTTTCTTTTCAAAACATTATCCAATATTCTATGACGAGGAACCCACTTTGAGACTAATAATGCTTGGAGACGGCTTGAATGGGTAATAAAGAAAAACTTTAATATAAGTTTAACATAACAGCAAATGTACGACGTTTTCGACAAGGTTTTGTCATCATCAGGTACAAGTAATTTAAACTAATACGGATATATATATATATATACAGTATTGAACAAAGAAGTCACATGACCGGATACTGTTGCAAAACTTAGAAGAGGTATCTTGGCACCCCAGGGTGCTGGGTTAGAGTATGGTTGTTTTGTTCAATTAAGATGGATTCCTTGATTTTTCGTTTATTTATGTTGGGTTCTTTGTTTAAAATGACTGTGATTTTAATAGATATACTATGGTTTTTTGAGTTGCAATAGTGAAAAACATGGGACGGTTTTTTATTGTCAATCTGGTTTCCAATTTTCTTCCTGTTTCTCCGATGTAGAATTGTGGGCAGTTATTGCATGTTA
>NW_013667879.1:134948-136031 GCF_000517525.1 Limulus polyphemus | reverse complement strand
ATCTGGGTCATAAATATATTGGCAAGAACGGGCGAAACAGGATTGTCCATACTTAAACCATCTATTTGAAAGAAATGTTCGTTGTTGAAAATGAATTTGGTTTTAGTCGTTGTAAATTCTAAGAGAGAAGCACACTTTTTGTTCTGTGAATGGAATGCTCTAACTTACAGAATTATGTGTGTGTATTATTATATATATAAAATATTAAATATGACGCTTTTACATTGAAATATAATACAAAGAATTTTTGTAAATTTGTAAAAGAACCTAAATCTAATCTGTGTGTAAGCTTTCGTGCAGAAAGTAGACTCGCAAATAAACTTTCACATTCTATCCCTTAAGACTGGCATATACGAAACTAGTATTAAAAGATTTAACAAAAACTTTCGAATAAAATTCACTTCA
The DNA here is from genome assembly GCF_000517525.1 of Limulus polyphemus. Taxonomy (NCBI): domain Eukaryota; kingdom Metazoa; phylum Arthropoda; class Merostomata; order Xiphosura; family Limulidae; genus Limulus; species Limulus polyphemus. Next base: position 135,626 of record NW_013667879.1, on the reverse strand, counting down.
AACTCTGTTCATGAAACTTGGTTTGTAATAATTAATCACAATAGTTGCTATTGTAAATTATAGGGTTGTATATATATATATATTAAAACGTATTTGTGTCAAAACCAAAAACGGTGTGAATCAATCTTGTTGGCAAATAGCGTAAATTAAATAAAATATTGGCATATTTATAAACACTAAATCCAGGGTACAAACGAAAAAGTGGTAATCTGATGGTGTCATATCTGGAGAATATAGTGGATGGGGAGAAGTTCCCAACCCAACTCCATAATCTTGTGTTGCGTCAAACGTGCCACATGCTTCTGATGAAGGACTTGATTTAAACGTTCCAGTTGCTGACTATAGATCTCTGCATTGACACTTTGCTGTGGGTTGAGAAGTTCGAAAGGAATTACTCCTTTGATGTCCCACCAAATACAAAGCATCACTTTCTGCGGATGGAGTCCAGGTTTTGGGGTCGGAAGTGGTTTTTGTCCAGGACTGAGCCATTGTTTTTGGCGTTTAATATTCGCATAGAGAATCCATTTTTCATCACCGGTGACAATTCTGTCCCAAGATGGTTCACGTGCATTACGCGCCAGAAGAAACGAAGCAACGTTGGAAATGATGATCATCGGAGAGTTTGTGAGACACACAAACACCTTTTTTATGGAGTTTTCCCATATTTCTTAGATGTTT